>NW_027515112.1:300000-450000 GCF_048772815.1 Callospermophilus lateralis
TTCTTATGTTATCCCATATCTCTTGGATGTTTTTCTCATGACTTTTTACCAGCATTTCTTTGTTGGCTAGACATTTTTCAAGATGATATATTTTGTCTTCATTATCTGACATTCTGTCTTCTACTTGCTCCACTCTGTTAGTGATACTCTCAATTGAGTTTTTAATTTGGTTTATCATTTCCTTCATTTCTAGAATTATTGTTTGATTTTTTTTATAATCTCTATCTCCTAATTAAGATGCTTAATTTCTTTTTATATGTGTTTATGTAATTCATTTTCAATGTGTTTTTTCACTGTTTGGTTTTGATGTCTCGTATCCTCTTTAAGGTTCCATTCCATCTGTCTAAGGTATATCTTGAGTTCTTTATATGACCATTTTTCTGATGACTCTAGGTCCTTCTGAATATTTAGGCTGTCCATCATTGTTTGTACTCCTTTTCTTCCTTGCTTTTTTATGCTGCTCATGTTACTTCTTGTTTTGTTTGACTGCTGAGTTACTGCTTACTCTTATAAATTTATTTGATGCTTGGGAGGAAAGATATTAGAAGGGAAGGGAAGAAGTCACTAAAAGAATGAGAGTAGACAGGTAGAATTCAAGGAAGGGAGAATAAGAAAATTGAAAAGAAATGAAAAGACAGAAGAAAAAAAAAGAAAATAAAGAAAGAAAAAAATTTAAATAATAATTATAATAAAAAAATGAAAATTAAAATTTAAAATAATATTAATAATAATAATGATAAAATAAAAAATAAAAAAATAAAAACATTAAAAAAGTTAAAGAACAACAAGAACAAAAATGAAAATGAAAGAAATATAAAAAATATAAATTAAAAAAATAATAATAATACATGCAGTCATAGAGTTCAATTAACTTCTCTTTCAGTAGGTGGAGCTGTGTGCACTGGGCCAAGCTTCTCCTCTGAATAAGTGGGAACCAATCACTGTGCAGCAGCTCTTCCTCCCAGACTTGGCGGATCTCCAATCCTGAGTGCCTAGGGCCTTCTCTTGTGCTTCCTCAAGCCATGCCCTGATCACCTGTGACGCTCACCACAATAGTGGTTACAAGCCAGAACTCTACTCCTGGCAGCCCTGTTTTCATGAACGCCTGTGCACACTCTCCCTGTTTGCCTCCCTCAGACCCTAAGTTTGTAGAGCTTGGGGCTGAGGACCCCCAGCGAATTTTCTTGCCCTCTGGGAGCCACGCCACCGGTACGTGGTGTAAGAGACCTCAATTGTCAGCACTTGTGGGATCAGGAGCCCGGAATTCCACGCCGCTAGTCCCGAGCCAATCCTGATTCCCTAGGTCTGGCTATCGCGCTCACGGGAGAGCTGGGAGAGGCCCTTACGGCAGAGCTGGGAGGGGCCCTTAAGGTTTCCCTGCTGTGTTGAGAGAGATGGCTAGGGGATTACACACCTGTCACGCTGGTTTCAATGAAGTTATCTCCTCTGCCCGTGACATCATTTCTATGCTATGGTGGTATCCCATGCAAATGGTGACCGTTTGTTCCCTTTGCAAGGTAACCAACGCAACGGGTGGGTCCTGACTGTCTCTCCCAAGCGCCGTTTCAATCCTGTGGCCACTGCCTTTGAAGGCTTGGTTGGCTTTTACCTCTGAAAGTTCAGAAGGGCCGAACAGTTATTTCAGAGGGATCTTAGTGCTGAGTCACGAGAACCAGGCAAACCGGAGGTTGAATGCAGCCGATCCAGGCTCGGTGTGTGTTCTGAGGGGCCCAGAATGTTCGCACCAGATCCACATTAGGTCAACATTGCCTAGTGATTCTGAGCAAACAGCATTTAGACAGTTTATGACTTCCGATGCCTGCGCAGCTGAAGAGGTCAGAGACTTGATTTTTCCATGCCTGCCTTCATGATGGATCTCCTGTATTGCTACTTTTTTATATCTGTGCATGTGAGTGTGTATGTATGAGAGTGTATATATATATATATACACTCTCCAGATTTTTTAAAATATGAAATATATGTGTCTTATTATACACTCCCTAAATTCATTCATATTCATATATGTGTATTTATAATCAACTTTCCACAGATTATTCTCAGAAATAATCATCCACCTGAAATACATATTTGTTTTCTAGTACTGAAAACTAAATTCAGTGAAAGGTGCAAACAAAACCTAATATTTCTACAGTTACTGAGCTAGTTTAACATCAATGCAAGTATATTCTTAGGGGACATGATGTGTATTTTGATTTTCATTTTTATTCAACACTTATACGTTACGATGTCTTCAGTTTATGCACATCATAGGATATATATTTCATTCAAAAGTTAGAAAATTTATAGGCATTTGTTTCACGATCAATCACTTTCTGATTCAGAACACATGATTCTTCTATGTTTCTTGACTGGTCTTTTCATGAGACTTCTTTCCAAACACATTATTTTCGTTTAACATCATCACTTATAAAGCAAAACTCAAACACCCTTCATGATAAACCATAATCCTAATATTACCATTAGATATATAACTGGTTGAAATGAATGATTATATATCAATATAAGATTTCTTATATATTTTCAGATTTCAATTCAATCTATTATTTAAAGTGGAACCAGATACATTATTTATTCATATTATCGTCTATTCATGCATTATCTCTATATTCATAGATACAGGGTACACCTCTTTGTACCCCTAATACTAATGTATATGTCTTCAAAATATTGCTCCCAGACATGGTGAAAGAAATACTCATGTTACCTGATCTACATATACATTTTACCACCGAAATATTCTGAACAAAAAAAATGTAAAGGTCACACTTATGATTGTACCAAAGCCTAAAAGGAAAGTGAACATGGATAAGTAATAACATCCGTGTCCAGGTTGCCTAATGCTCTCAAATGTCAATCCCATTGGTGACAACATATTTGTTTTTTCCTATGATTATATATTCAAACTCAACCCGTTGAAAATGTCTAATCCTATCACTCATTTATACTTTGCCTGATTTCGTTATGTCTCTATTGATACCTGCTTTTCTAAATAATTTCCCCAGTTCATCATTGTGAAAGACTCTTCACATGTACTGACATTTACATTCACTCTCTAAACGAAACCCTATTGCTAAAGAAGCTTTTTATTCCAAATCATATTCTCACTCTTCTTCCTAAACCTACCGACTATCTTTCTAATCCTACCGACTATCCCTTTTTAACTGGATGTTCTCTTCTACATTCAATCATCCAAGGTACAAGTTCCTATCCCATTGTATATCGATTTAACTGAGACAATTGTACAGAACGTAATTCAACACTATGTATCCCAATCAAGGGCCCAATGCCCTTCTGGGCTTCAAATCTTTCTTAGATTTCCGTTTTCATACATATATTTCACTTATATATTCTTATAAATATCGCAGGTACCCAATCCCTTTATTCATCCTGCAGAATGATTCCTAACCCAAATCAAACATATAATGAACCCTAACCATACACTAACTTTACCGAAGAGCAGGGACAGAGTTGGTTTTAAAATACAGGAATGTAGGGTATCTTCACCTGCTGAGAACCTCAAATGTTCATGCAGAAATGATCCCTGGTGAAGATGAAGGCAGCTATGAAATACCTCAGAAAGCAAAAGTCATCTTCCATGGCAGTCATCCTGGTTGGGTTGAAGGGTTGTGTCTGAATCACTCTCTCTTCTTAATGTATACAAGATGGACCAAACCAGTTCTGTGTGGAGAGCTGTTCCGGGGTGCTTATGATTGATATAACATTCTAACTTGTGAAAGTGTTACAGGAAAACAGGGGCAGCCTCCACCTAATGGGACTTTTGGAAGCAACTGTTAGGGCAAAGTGGTTGCCAAGGCAGTGATGTAATTCAGATCCTGAAGGAAGTGACCTCACCTCACTTCCTTAGTGATGAAACTCTCTGAACTTGGGATCCAGGAAGCCAGGAACCCAGACACAGTCCCTGTCCCATTCCCAGTGGTCTCATATGTTTGGATTTACCAAGGACAGAGTCAGTCTTTCTTTGAACCTACAGATGTGAGGATGGCCAAATGCCAGGAACCCTTTGAAGAGGGGCTTTTCCTCAGAAAGCAGGTAGTGTCTCAACACTGGCTCTTGACAACTTCACAGAGTTGGCGAAGCAGACCAGAACTGAGACAGGAGAGGTCATTTTGGGGAAACATAGTATGGCCCACCAGTCAGAGGACACTCCGGAGAGTCACAGACCTACTTGGGTGAAGGAGGTGCCTTTGTGGGTGTGGGTGTGATTTTGTGGTTTTGTCTCAAGTTCTCAGAATAGGTGGGAAAGGCAGTTTGTTTGGTTTGGAGTGGACTACTTTTAGTAAGTCCTTTGACAAGGCGAGTGTCTGTGTATCCCACTGTGTTCATGATTGTAGACATTAGAAGAGAGAAGGCATCAATGGATGTTTCCTGTCTACTAGAAAGCTTGCCAGCATTCATTGTGCCCAATATATGAGTGGAATCAGGCTTGCCTTATGGATGGGCAACACCTACTAGCTTCATAATTTCCTGTTTTCTGCTTCAATTCTGGCAACACTCCAGAATAGTATCATGGTTTTGTGTCCAAGATATGTACCACCTCCAATATCTGTGACATGGCCATGTACTAGATAGTTGAAGGGAATGGCTAGCATCTCAGAAATCTCAGATATCAGTTGACCAGGAAAGTCTCAGTGGAGAAACCCTGCTTTGGTCCTTTTGATTACCTATTGTTCTGTTGCCCTGAATGTCAGGAAGAACTTTGCCTCAAGCCACCACTTTGTGAAGCCTGAAGAAAACAGTTTTCAAATGCAAATGAATGGGCATCACGTGTGGATCCATGCTAAATTGCGTTGAAAAGGGATATGTCTGAATCAGTCTCTTGGCCCTGTGTGAGGCTGAGGCTTAGATTCTCAGCACCTGATGGATCTAAAGATACATCCCATGCATGCATCGAAAACCAAAATGGCAAAAAGATCAGATATTGTTGATTAACTCTCTTGCCTTCCTCTGGTAGGTTCCTGACATCCATCAAGTGAGAACAGGGATCCTTTGTGTCAAATGAGTTCTTCAAAACCCAGCAGAGGCTAGCCCATAGGTGCTTGTTTTTCTCATGACTAGAATTCACTTAAAGAATCTAAACCTCAAAGTCAGTAGGCCTCAAGTTGGAGAAGCTAAGCAGTATTAAAGGAAGGCCTATTTGATCACTCCTGGTTTACAGGAAGGGTATCCATGCCACCCTGACTTTAGGCAAATGAGGTGCAGGAAGCTTATTTTGGACACTGACATGGGCTGCTCCCCTCATGGAAACCTCCAGCCACAGGTTATGATGAGTGTATATATGGAAGAAGATTTGGGCCATGTGCGAGTGTTTGGGTTTTAATTGTGGACATTTGAATGGTGGTTTGAAGAGATGACTGGGTCCACGTGGGCTTGCACCCTGGTGTGATTCCCCTTAGAGACTGAGTCGTGGTACTGATCTCAGAGAAGTATTGCCATGAATTGTGTTGGGATTTTAGATGGCCATGCATGAGAGTTGCCCTTGGAAAGACATCTAGGCCCAAGTTGACTTTCCACAGATCACAGGGAATCTCAGCCAGGATATCACATGATTTTATTCTTAAAGACTTGGCAGCCATTTTTGAGAGTCAAAACACACATGGACCTCACATTGTAGACCTCAATGGGCCTGGCTTAATCTGACATTTTGGCCACTCTTTGGGAACCCTTGCCTGTGAGAATTCTCCAGAGTTTTCATTGAAATGAACTTACTCACCATTTAATGGTTCCTGAATAAATTGAAACCCACAGTGCCTCCAACTTCTTCCTTGAAAATTGGCTACATAAATACCATAAAAATTTTTGAAATTCCCATGACTGGGTGGCACTGGAGAACATTTGGATGTCCTGTTGCTGATCATGAGTATGTAAGACAGTGTCTTGATTGACTTGTTTTTATGAAAATGGTGTAGAACAGAGATGCCAGTAAGTTGGATCCTGTTGAGTAGTTGTCCTAGAGCAGTGGTTGGCAGGTGTGTGATAAAACATCTGTGTTGGGCCATGTGGATCTGCCATTGGCTTGCAAATGGATTGTGACTGACATTTTGAAGCCAGTAGACTCTTATATGTAAAAGCATATTGTTATATGGAGAGGTTTCAGGGCAATGTTCAGAATCAGGTTGCTATGGTCAATGGGGCAAGCAATGTGGGATAGAAGCCTGGTTGGTGCATTCTCCTGCAGAATCCGACCCACCACAATTGACAGAACTCACTTCAGCACTGTGTCCCTGTTGAACTCCTTGTATTTCATGAAGCAAATTCCAAACTCCCAGTGCAGCAGCAAGAAACACCACGAATAGTGGAGGATGACCAAATGGATTTACAGTGCACACGGGGAGACACTTAGACCCCAGTGGCCACAAGTTACATACAAATAGAAAATTCAGCACTGATGCCTCATGTTCATTGGAAAATAAGAAACAATGTCATTCATGTCACATAGATGAAGACCCAGCTTTGATGGTCTCACTCCAAATGAAGCTAATGCTCCTGACAACAGCATATATTTCATTGCATAACCTTAGAGGCAGTTTCTCCAGATGTCAGGCTGGCAGAACTTCATGTTTGTGGAGTGTTTACCCTGTCCCTTACTTTTGGAAACTCCTCTACCACCTTCAAATTTGTGAACTCCTGAGCATTTTCCATTCCACATATGTATTCACAGATTTTCTAACTCCTCTCCTCTAATTGTGTCTTATGTGGGGCGAAGGTAATGTCAAGGCATTGTTATGAATCAGAGTGGGAAGTTTTTTGTGTAGCACATATTTGCATATACATTGGATACATTTTCAAATTTTCCATTCGAAATACTGAATCCCTGACACTAACACATACCCTAATAGACTTTGACTTCTAATCCTAATATTATGGAGAAAAATAACCCAAACAGAATAGAAATACAAGAGGTTCACAGGAGGCATGGTGTATAGTTGGACTTGCCTTTCGTATGATAAATGGTAGGTGTTATAAATCTAGCGAATTTTAATTGAAATAGTCCTCCATGTGTTTTAAAAGTTAACAAATATGTGAATAACTGTCTCCCTTTCTCTGTAGCCTATTCATCACATGTATTTTTATATGCACATATCGAATTCTACCTGGTATAACTCGTACATTTTGTGAGGTGGCTGGCTTGGCAGATACAAATTGTGAGAAGAGATCACTACTACTAAATGCTGTTGAAACCGAAAATTCAAGATACGGGTGAGCTTCTTAGTTGAACGACATAAATCCATGTTCATTAAAATGAATATTTTTGGATCTGTGGATGATATATATTTCATGGTGAATTTCGATTGGCATACATAATGCTACTTTTTAATGTCTCTGTGTGTATGTATATATATACATATATATATATTTTTTTCACTCTGCAGATTTTTCAAAATATGAAGTATATTTTTCTTATTATACACTCCCTAAATTCATTCATATTCATGTATGTGGATTTATAATCAACTTTTCAAAAGATTTTTCTCAGAAATATTCATCCACCTGAAATACTTATTTGTTTCCTAGTACTGAAAACTAACTTCAGGGGATCATATGATGGCTGCGAAGGGAGTGCATCACCCCCATATACCGCGTCACTGTGCGGGAGAATGACGAGTTAGAATGGCTAAAACCTATCTTGTTAGGAATTTCCAGCAAAATTGTGGTTCTCCAAAACCGCCTCCCGGAACTGATCTGGCCCTGGGCTAAAGAACCCGCGGAAACTGCTTCTCTGTCCGGGTCTTGCTGAATACTGTGGAGGTAAATATCAACCGAGCCTTCATAGGGAGTGCAACAGGATTGAGACGGGGCTTGTGAGTGCCGGTCAGAACTCACCCATTGCTTTAGTCACCCAGCAAAGGGAACAAAATGCTGCCTTTTGCATGGGATACCAACATGGCAGAGATCTGATGTCATCAGAAAGCAGCAGAGGAGATAACTTCATTGATACCAGCGGTGACAGAAACAGTTGGTCTCCTGGTAAAGAAAGTGAGTCACAAACACCCGGGTCTCTCTCACTTTGTCATCAAGCCAGAGGGGCAGAGCAGAGCCACCGCCCACGCCCGGAACAGGCCCAGCGACACACCTGCATGGTAGTCACGTCACCCCAATTGGAATAGAGGCAGAGCAGAGCCGCCGCCCTTGCCCAGAACAGGCCCAGTGACCCGCAGGCGTGGTAGTCAAATCACCTGAATTGGAATAGTTGCAGAGCAGAGCCTTCTCCCGCACCTAGTACAATCCCAGTGGCCCACCGGCATGGTAGTCAGGTCACCCCAATATTAGTAAGGGCAGAGCAGAGCCTTCGCCCGCACCCAGAACAGGCCCAACAACTTGCCGGCATGGTAGTCACGACCCCCCAAATGGAGTAGTGGCAGAGCAGAGCCATCACCCGCACCCGCAAGGTAGGCACACCTGCACCTGACTGGCAGAAGAGGCCCATCGCCCTGCTGGCGCGGCAGACACTTCACCCCATTTGGAATAGGAGCAGAGCAGATCCGTTGCCCGTGCCCGCAAGGTAGGCAGACCTGCGACAAACTGGCGGAACAAGCCCAGCAACACACCTGCATGGTAGTCATGAAGCCAGATTTAAAGTTAGGTAGTCAGTGTAGTTAGGTAAATTGGGTCTAATATCGAGTGAAATCTAAAATGGAGGCCATGCTGGGAATGACTCAGGGAAAACGCAGGACAACTCATGGAATGTTAATGAAGTCCTAAAAAGGCCCTAGGCCAAAGTCCACCTCAAAGAATGTTAATGGAGCTCAGAAAACAGCCCCAACACACTTGGAGATAGCCCATCCCAAAAGGTGATAATTAAGCCCACCTGTAGGCCTCCAACCTACATTCCATCACTGAAAGAACTATAAAAAGGGGAAAGAACAGCCCTTCCACGGATTCCACCTCTTGGGTCCCCTTCTTCCTCCGGGAGAAGTCTTTTCTGCTGTCCTTTAATAAACTTTAATTTCTACTCTGACCTTGCCTCGGCGTGTGCTTTCTGGTGTTATTCTTCAACATTGGGGAAGCAAGAACTCGTCACCGGTCAACAGCGGTTTCATATTGGAGGTCCCACCGAGATTCTACACCGAGGTAAGTGCACGCACCCCATGTGTGTTTGAGTGCATCTTTCTCTCTCTTTCTCTCTGGAGGGTAACGTGGGCACCCGACGGCTACTTAAACGCAACTAGTGCAGCCGCCACACTTCAAGACTCGGGTGAGAGGTTTCTCGGCCTAGGCAGCTCTCAATCACCTGTTCAATACAGAGCAGGCATGTTGGGTTCTGCCAAAGCCGCTTCCAACTTTTCTGTCTGGGCCCGGAGAGCAATTGGCGTGAGTACACGGTGTCCCGAATCCCGATCTGCCTCGGATGCGTGGAGGTGGGGGAAGGAGTTTGGAACAACTGCGGAATTCCGGTCTGGGCTACTCTCAGACGATTCTTAAGGTTCCTTTCTCTTGAGCCTCCTCCCGACAGCCCCCAGGGGTATCTAGGGTGATCGGTAGATGAATGGCACTGAGGGAAAGCCCCAATCACATTTGCCTCCGTATGGGCTACGCAACACTCCAAACCCCGCATCCAATCCCTCCTGGATGCTCCCCTTCCTTTGCAGGTCAGAAATGTTAGCAATTCAGGTTGTAGGACTGAGAAAGGCATGAGATAATTAGTAAAATCTGCCCAGGTTCCCTAATGTGCATAGGTAACTTTCGATAGTCTGTTTTACAGCCCAATGTTTAAAATGAGCTGTGTTCTCTTTAAACTGCTAGAGAGGCATTTTTAGAATCAACTCCTCAGGTAATCTGCTAGTCCACAGAGAAAAGGCAACAAAAGAGAGCATGTTTCTCTTTTGCAATGGGTTTTTAGTGGCCAGGAGGATACAGTAATGCCCTTAAGTCTGAATCCTCCCAGGGTCTCTGGCACAGGGCAAACTGAGACCCTAGCACTTTGCTAAAGGGGACCAGAAACCCCTTGGCAAAGCAAGGTGAGAGACGGGTTTTCTGGACCGTTTAGGAAGCTCAAACCTAGGGAGACGTCCCTAATGAGAACAGTTTTCTCTGGCGCAGCGTGGGCGCCTGAGTCCTGTTTTCTTCTCACTCAGACGGGAGCTTCTCTCTCTCCAATACGCCAGGTGCACCACTAGCCTGCGTATTAAAAAAATTGGGACAGTTTGATAAAATTTACAAAAAGGAAATGGTGTGAGGTTCTGTATGTTCAGATTTTCATTGCTCTAAGGGAAAATCCTAAATTATGCCAACAGTGTAAAGTAGACGTAGCTATGATATCTGCTATGAAGAGAAAAAATCTTGGACTCACTGAGGAAAAAATCAAGAGAGAAATTTGAGCCGATCAAAGTACATACCCTCTTCCCCCTTCAAGACCTAAGGCAGATAAAAACTGACTCTACTGGAAAAGTTGGAGATATGCCAGATTGCCTGGGATTGGGTCTATCCAAAGGAGCTAATCCTATAAGTAAAGGGGAGACTGAGGATTTCCCAGCAGCTGCCAGAGCCACCTTCGCTCTGGGGAAATTCCTCATTCCTTCCCTGCACTGTAAGGATTACTCCACCTGAATGCAGTAAAGTCAGTCACACTGAGGCCCTTAATTTTATACCTATAGTTGCCCCTATGTGAAAGCACCTGGTCCACTCATGGGGAAATCTATGGTGCCACTGATAGGAGTCATAATTAAATGGAAGTTCAAAACCTGGAGAGATATTTTCTTATCTAGTTGTCTGATTGTTTCTTGGGGATAATCTAGGCTAAATGTGTGTCTAAAAGATGATGTTTCATTGTAACATCTGGTATCTAAATGAGTTTGAAGCATTGCACAATCTTGCAGTTAAAAGTTAGGGTTAGGTAATTGTTTAGCTTGTGATTTCAGATAATCCATGCCAGAGAACTTAGATACTTAGGATAGAAAATTAAAAGAACTCTACTTCCAAGCTGGCAAGTAACTCCCAATCATTCAGTTTTATTTTTTCATCAATTTTGAACTGGGTAGCCTGAAACGATTTCACTAGGTGTACCAGTGCATTAATTTGGGCAAGGATAGTAAATTATGATTTGGTATCTGTTCCCCTTAGTGTGTAAGATTCAGGAAAAGAAACTGTTGGATTGGGACGTTGGTCTGGCTTATTGAAATAACATTGAATAGCAACAGTCTTGGAAATTTTTAAAGCTTAATTTTGGATATACATGGTAGTGTGTAGTTCTCTTTTAAAATTTTTTCAGGTGATTTAATGTAACTTAATACTACTTTAGAAACTTCAGAACAAAGAAAGTGGCTTAATGATCCTGAAGGGATCTCTTCTGATGGTAGCTTTATATTATTAAGTAAGATCCTATTTTCAGTTTTGTGTGAGCAAGTTTTTCTAGTGTAGGAAAATTTACTGTAAAAGGAATGAAATTTTATGAGTTGTATCTTAAACTTGTATCATAATTTTCAACATCCAAACCTGGAAATTATGATTTATGGCTAAAATGCCTTAGGCATGAGGTTTGTGCTCAAAATTCCAGTTTTCCCAGTTTCTCTCAGACCTCAGCCAGGACTTAAGCTGATATGCAAATAGAAGAAGCCTGGAGCACTCAGTAGGAGACAGATCTGAGGCCCAAGAAGAAAAAAATAGTAAAAGTGTCTTTTTATGGGAACTCAAACTAGATTAAACCAAAGAGTAATTACAGGCCGGTCAATTTTTTCTAGGACTTTTGCTTTTTTCTTAGATTCTGTATATTTTTTGAGCTCATGATTTTGATCCTACAGACAAGTTAATGTTTTTCTGATAAGTTCTATTTTTGATCAACTATGGAGTTTTTAAACATTGCAATGAGATTTCACCTGAGAAAGCAACAAGGCTTTTACTATTGTGTTGTGTTACACTTGTGTTACGTGTTGTATGTCAGTATGTCTGTATGTGTGTATGTATGTTCATATATCATGCAGTGATATAACAATTGACAGATGAGGAGCGCTCATGAAAATTTTTAAAATGGATCCAAATATCTTTGATTCACGTGATTCAAATGGCTCAATTTAAATTAGGTAAACACATGAAAGTAAAGATGTCTTTAAAATTAAGCTTATTATAAGTTTTTCTAGGTGTTCAAAAATAAAACCTAACAAAATGTTGATGTGTATAAAATAATCTGATTAAATTCAAAATTTACAAGTATTGTTTCAAAATGTGAACAGAAGGAGGTTAACAGATAAAAAAGAAACTAGAAGGTTCTAGGTATGGATTTCATAGAGGGAAAATGTGTTTCTGGATAAGAGTCTATATGATTAAGTAATTAAAAGAGTTTAAGTAAATGATATAAAGAAGGTCTGTGTAAGTTGCTTACAAGTATAAGTTTTTGAGCAAGTAATCTTAAAGAAATTAAACAGCTGGTTAAACAAGTGCTGTTGTTTTAGAGAATTGTGCTATGTTATCTCTTTAAAAGCTAAACTTGGTTAATATAAAAACATCAATGTAATTGGTGCTATTAATGTGTTCACATCTTCCAGGTATACAAGTCTGTTAGGTAGAAGCTTTAGAAAGAGCATTATATCAAGCTGGTGTTCTAAAGTTGTATGGTAATTTTAGGCTTAAAAGAAAGACATGTTGGAGATATAATTAAATCATTTGTGCTCTATAACTGGGCTTGTTATCAATAAGATATGTACAGTTCTTTGTTACCTTTTTACACTGAGATACAACAAGTGTATTTTTAAGTTAATGAGAGCTTAATCTATGTAAAGGTTTTATTGTAAAACACAACAGTACTTTGCTACTTTTCTACAAAAGATTAGAAGCTTTCAGCCTTTCTTTAATTCATGTTTTAGATGTGATATTATGTTATGTTTGCTCAAGTTCACAACAATTTATGTGGGCTTTGTAAAATAATGTTTAAAAAGC
Source organism: Callospermophilus lateralis (assembly GCF_048772815.1). Taxonomy (NCBI): domain Eukaryota; kingdom Metazoa; phylum Chordata; class Mammalia; order Rodentia; family Sciuridae; genus Callospermophilus; species Callospermophilus lateralis. The sequence goes on from NW_027515112.1 coordinate 312,910, forward strand.
AAAGATCAGTTTCAGAACTATAGTATTTAAGATCTATGAAGAGCCCCACCTTACTTGAGATAAGGCTCTGTGTCCCATCTCACTGCATGTGAAAGTGACTAAGAAAGAAGTAGGCTAGATTTCAGTACATTTAAAGTTGTGCCCAAAAGTTGTTTTTTGTCAAGATTACTAGGATCTCAAACAGGGGATATAATGTATAACTTCACCAAAATTCAAGGTAGCTATTACATGAACTAAATATGTTTTTACTCTTGATAATTTTATCTTGTAGTTTTCAAAATGGCTTAAAGATTGCCTTTTAATGTTTTGCAGAGGTACTGATTTAAGAACTCACAACCTGGGTTAATGTAAGATAAGGAGTTATCACCTACAGGATAAAGAGATAGACATTAAGGCCCAGTGCTCTTAATATAAGGCTGTTAAAACTTATTTGCTGGATGTTTAAGATTAAGTTTTAAAATTAAAAATTTGGCTCTTGCCCTCTGAGTCAGTCTGAGTCAGGGGATAGGGGACTTTTCCAAAGAGCTTTGCAACTCTAGGCCACATAACCTCCCGATCAGGGAGATTAATGAGACCAGTGGAGGACAGAAAGCCAATCAGTGCATTTGCTGTGAAGAGGAGGGTCATCAGAAAAGGGAGACATGCCTGATGCTTCCGAGGGAAGCCACATGGTCAAGCAAGGCCTGGACCCATCCTAGCGCAAATGGCACTAGCAGATGAGAAGCTGCTGTAAGTTCCCGAGGACTCCCAAGGAAACTCAGCTGACTGTTAACAATAGATGGAAACAAAAGTCAGTTTGACTTGCTTCATCTTAAACACTTAGCAAAGACAGTCAAAGCCAAAACACAGCTATTCCTGGGCATTTTAAATAAAATAATAGTTAAATGTAACTTCCATAAATAAGTAAACTGGAGGCTTCAAAAGAGATTCTCAGACAGGAATGCCTGATTACTATCAAAAGGAACTGCCAGAGTAGTTTTTAGTTCAAGGCCTTTATTTCTAACCTACACAGGTAGGCATGGTGTTTGCTAGTATGGTTATCCAGCCCTAAGTAGCAGAATTAAAGATTTCTCTATTAGACACAGAGGTCATACTAGTAAAAGGATTTTGCAAGTCAGATGACATTAAGTTATTAAACTGTATCTTAAGGAAAAGGCAATGTGACAAATATCCTTAAAGATTTACATGCTCAGATAGAAGCCATGTCCTCAGCAACTTTGTCATGGAAACAATATCTTAGCTCCTGGTTCTTGGTACTTCCTGGTGGAAAACATTGTTAGTCTTTGTCTTTGCCATCATACTCATTGGCATATTCCTGTGCTATGGGATTTATTGCTGCATCAATCCAGTACTAATGAATTCTTGTTTCTCTTATAGACCAGCCATCACTCAAATGGCCTTCCAATCTATTACTTCTCAATCAGACTTCTATCATGGACCCACTCGATAGACCCGATTTTTAAAGGGGGACTCCAAACTGCTTGCCCCACACCGTCCCTTTTCAGCCTGAAGAAGCCAGAGAGATTTTCTTCGCCCCCCTTCCTTACAGCAGTAAGGAGTTCCCAAATTAGAGGGGGGAATGAAGCCAGATTTAAAGTTAGGTAGTCAGTGTAGTTAGGTAAATTGGGTCTAATATCGAGTGAAATCTAAAATGGAGGCCATGCTGGGAATGACTCAGGTAAAACGCAGGACAACTCATGGAATGTTAATGAAGTCCTAAAAAGGCCCTAGGCCAAAGTCCACCTCAAAGAATGTTAATGGAGCTCAGAAAACAGCCCCAACACACTTGGAGATAGCCCATCCCAAAAGGTGATAATTAAGCCCACCTGTAGGCCTCCAACCTACATTCCATCACTGAAAGAACTATAAAAAGGGGAAAGAACAGCCCTTCCACGGATTCCACCTCTTGGGTCCCCTTCTTCCTCCGGGAGAAGTCTTTTCTGCTGTCCTTTAATAAACTTTAATTTCTACTCTGACCTTGCCTCGGCGTGTGCTTTCTGGTGTTATTCTTCAACATTGGGGAAGCAAGAACTCGTCACCGGTCAACAGCGGTTTCAGTCACGTCACCCCAAATGGAGTAGGGGCAGAGCAGCGCCGCCGCCAGCACCTACAAGGTAGGCAGACCTGCGACTGATCGGCAGAACACCCCAGGGGTCCACGGGCCTGGTAGACACGTGACACCAATTGGAGGAGGGGCAGAGCAGAGCCGCCTCCCGCGCCTGCATGGTAGGCAGACCTGCAACCGATCAGGAAAACAAGCCCAGCGGCCCGTCAGCAAGGTAGTTAGATCACCCTAATTGGAGGAGCAGCACAGCCCCCCTGTGCCCATGCAAGGGAGACTTTGCAACTATACAAGAGCAATATAAATATATAGGAGGAAAATTTCAAAATCACAACAGTTTCACCAAGCAGAAAGAAAAGCGAGCAGTATGATAAGACAAGGAAAAAAGGACCACAAGCAATGCAGGTCAGCACAACTTTAGAAGAGGTAATAGCTGCAGTAGATGGAATGTCAGATAAAGAACTCAGGATATACATGCTTCAGATGATCTGGAGTCTCAAGGAAGACATTAGACAGCAAAATCAGACAATGAAAAATCACTTCGACAATGAATAACCTAAACAAATCCAAGAAGCAAAAGATCAGCTATACAGGGAGATAGAGGTTGTAAAAAATAACAAACAGAAATCCTAGAAATGCAGAAAGCAATAAACCAACTTAAAAACTCAATTGAGAATACTACCAGCAGAGTAGAACACTTAGAAGATAGAACATCAGACAATGAAGACAAAGTATTCCAACTTGAAAAGAACATAGACAGCTCAGCAAGACTGTTAAGAAACCATGAACAGAATATCCAAGAAATACGGGATAACATAAAGAGACCAAACTTAAGAGTCATTGGAAAACAGGAAGGTATAGAGGTCCAAACCAAAGCAATGAGCAATGTATTCAATGAAATAATACGAGAAAACTTCCCAGACTTGAAGAATCAGACTGACTCCCAAGTCCTAAAAGCCTACAGGACGCCGAATGTGCAAAATCATAAGAGATCCACACCTAGACACATTATAATGAAGATGCCCAACGTACACAATAAGGAGAGAATTTTAAATGCTACAAGAGAAAAAAAAGCAGATTACATTTAGGGGTAAACCAATCAGGATAACAGCTGATCTTTCAACACAGACTCTGAAAGCTAGAAGATCCTGGATTAACATTTTTCAAACACTGAAAGAAAATGGATTCCAACCAAGAATTGTGTATCCAGCGAAATTAAGCTTCAGGATGGAAGATAAAATCATAACCTTCGATGTTAAAAAAAAAGGTAAAATAAATTGTAGCTAGAAAACCATCTCTTCAAAACATCATCGGCAAAATATTACAGGAAGAGGAAATGGAAAATAACAATAAAAACCAACAGTGGGAGGTAGTACAGTAAAAGGGGGAAATAATCAATGTAGAAAACAATCCATGTTTAATAACATAAATAAACAAATAGGGCTGGAAGAACAACCATTATCTCAATAATAACCGTAAATGTTAATGGCTTAAACTCACCAATTAAGAGACACAGGCTAGTAGAATGGATCACAACACAAGACCCAATAATATGCTGCCTACAGGAGACGGATTTGATAGGAAAAGACATACATAGACTGAAGGTGAAAGGTTGGGAAAAATCATATCACTTATATGGACTTCAGAAACAAGCAGGAGTGTCCATACTCATATCAAATAAAATAGATTTCAAGCCAAAGTTAATCAAAAGGGATAAAGAGGGACACTACATACTGCTCAAGAGAACCATACACCAACAAGACATAACCATTATAAATATATATATGCCCCAAACAATGGTGCAGCTATGTCCATCAAACAAACTTTTCTCAAGATCAAGAGTCTAATAGACCACCATACAATAATCATGGGAGACTTCAACACACCTCTCTCACCACTGGACAGGTCTTCCAAACAAAAGTTGAAATAGAAAACTATAGAACTCAATAACACAATTAATAACCTAGACTTAATTGACATATATCGAATATACTCCTCAACATCAAGCAGTTACATTTTTCCTCAGCAGCACATGGATCCTTCTCAAAAATAGATCATATATTATGTCACAGGGCAATTCTTAGACAATATAAAGAAGTAGAGATAATACCATGCATCTTATCTGATCATAATCTAATATAAACTAAAAATCAATGATAAACGAAGGAAGGAAAAATCATGCATCACTTGGAGAATGAACAATAGGTTACTGAATGATCAATGGGTTATAGAAGACATCAAGGAGGAAATTAAAAAATTCTTAGAGATAAATGAAAACACAGGCACAACATATCAGAATCTATGGGACACACTGAAATCCGTTCTAAGAGGAAAATTCATTGCTTGGATTTCATTCCTTAAAAAAAGAAAAAAAAAACAAAACAAATTAATGATCTCATACTTCATCTCAGAATCCTAGAAAAAGAAGAGGAAAACAACAGCAAAATAAGTAGAAGGTAAGATTTAATTAAAATCAAAGCTTAAATTAATGAAATTGAAACAAAAGAAACAATTGAGAAAATTGAGAAAACTAAAAGTTGGTTCTTTGAAAAAATAAATAAAATCGACAGACCCTTAGCCATGCTAATGAAGAGAAGAAGAGAGAAAACTCAAATTACTAGCATACGGGATGAAAAGGGCAACATCACATGTTAAGGTCTATAAACAAGTCAGGATGGCACCTGGTATTTTGCCAGAGAAATGTTAGGGTCTGTAAACAAGTCTGGATGGCGCCTGGCCAAATGCCATAGAGAGTGGTTTGTGAAGTAACAAAAGCAAGCCATTAAGTGTGGAGATTCCTTATTGGTTGACTGCTGGATCTATTTTATGCTAATTAGATAAGCTATATAAAATGTATAAATATCGCTCAGATGCTACAATAAACGGCTTTCACTCCTGCTGTATCAATCTACACAAGTTATTTGTCACCCCCTGGCAATCACAGCAGATATTTCTGAAATACAGAAGATAATCAGAAATTAATTTGATTCGTTATACTCCAATACAATAGAAGATAATGAAAGCATCAAAAATTTCTTCAGTCATATGATCTGTCCAGATTGAGTCAGGAGGATATAGACAACCTAAACAGACCAGTATCAATTGAGGAAATAGAAGAAACCATCCAAAGATTACCAACTAAGAAAAGACCAGGACAGTATGGGTATACAGCAGAGTTTTACAAACCCTTTAAATATGAACTAACACCAATACATTTCAAGCTATTTCAGGAAATTGAAAAAGAGGGAGATCTTCCAAATTCATTCTACCAGGCCAATATCACCCTGATTTCTACACCAGACATAAACACTTCAAACAAAGAAAACTACAGACCAATATCCCTAAGGAATCTAAATGCAAAAATCCCTAATTAAATTCTGGCGAATCAGATACAAAAACATATTTAAAAAATTGTGCACCATGATCAAGTAGGATTCATCCATGGAATGCAAGGCTTGTTCAATATACGAAAATCAATAAATGTTATTCACCACATCAATAGACTTAAAAATAAGAACCATATGATCATCTCGATAGATGCACAAAAAGCATTCGACAAAGTACAGCATCCCTTTATCTTCAAAACTCTAGAAAAACTAGGAATAACAGGATCATACCTCAATATTGTAAAAGCAATCTATGCTAATCCTCAAGCTAGCATCATTCTGAATCTAGAAAAATTGAAGGCATTCCTTCTAAAATCTGGAACAAGAATGGGATGCCCTCTCTCACTACTTCTGTTCAATACAGTTGTCGAAACACTGGCCAGAGCAATTAGACAGACGGAAGAAATTAAAGGCATAAAAATAGGAAAAGAACAACTTAAATTATTACTATTGCAGATGACATGATTCTATAACTAGCAGACCCAAAAGGGTCTACAAAGAAACTAATAGAGCTAATAAATGAATGAAGCAAAGTGGCAGGATATAAAATCAACACGCATAAATCAAAGGCATTCCTCTATATCAGGGACAAATCCTCTGAAATGGAAATGAGAACAACCACTCCATTCACAATATCCTAAAAAAAAAAAGATGGGAATCAACCTAACAAAAGAGGGGAAAGTCTCATACAATGAAAACTACACAACCCTAAAGAGAGAAATATAAGAAAATCTTAGAAGATGTAAAAATATACCCTGTTCATGGAAAGGCAGAACTAACATCATCAAAATGGTGATATTACCAAAATTTCTCTATAGGTTTAATGCAATGCCAATCAAATCCCAAAGGCATTTCTTGTAGAAATAAAGAAAGCAATCATGAAATACATATGGAAAAATAAAAGTCCCAGAATAGCAAAAACAATGCTAGGCAGGAAGTGTGAATCAGGCGGTAGAGCGATACCAGACTTCAAACTATACTACAGAGCAATAGTAACAACAATAGCATGGTACTGGTACCAAAACAGGCTTGTGGACCAATGGTACTGAATAGAGGACACAGAAACCAATCCACAAAACTACAACTATCTTATATTTGATAAAGGGGCTAAAAGCATGCAATGGAGGAAGGATAGCATCTTCAACAAATGGTGTTGGGAAAACTGGAAATCCATATGTAACAAACTGAAACTGAATCCCTTTCTCTTGCCATGCACAAAAGTTAACTCAAAATGGATCAAGGAGCTTGATATCAAATCAGAGACACAGTGTCTGATAGAAGAAAAATTTGCTTACGATGTACATACTGTGGGGTCGGGCTCCAAATTCCACAATAGGACACCCATAGCACAAGAGTTAATAACTAGAATCAACAAATGGGACTTACTCAAACTAAAAAGTTTTTTCTCAGCAAAAGAAACAATAAGAGAGGTAAATAGGGAGCCTACATCCTGGGAAGAAATCTTTACTCCTCACACTTCAGATAGAGCCCTAATATCCAGAGTATACAAATAACTCAAAAAATTAGACAATAAGATAACAAATAACCCAATCAACAAATGGGCTGAGGACCAGATGAGGACTTACAATCAATCAACAAGTACATGAAAAAATGCTCACCATCTCCAGCAGTCAGAGAAATGCAAATCGAAACCACCCTAAGATTCCATCTCACTCCAGTAAGATTGGCAGCCATTATGAAGTCAAACAACAAGTTCTGGCAAGGATGTGGGGAAACAGGTACACTTCTACATTGCTGGTGGGACTGCAAATTGGTGCAGCCAATTTGGAAAGCAGTATGAAAATTTCTTGGAAAGCTGGGAATGGAACCACCATTTGACCCAGCTATTCCCCTACTCAGTCTATTCACTAAAGACCTAAAAACAGCATGCTACAGGGACACTGCTACATCGATGTTCATAGCAGAACAATTCACAACAGCAAGACTGTGAAACCAACTTAGATAACCTTCAATGAAAGAATGGATAAAATACTGTGGTATTTATACACAATGGAGTATTACTCTGCATTGAAAAATAAAAAAAAATCATAGAATTTGGAGGGAAATGGATGGCATTAGAGCAGATTATGCTAAGTGAAGCTAACCAATCCTTAAAAAACAAATGCCAAATGTCATCTTTGATATACGGAGAGTAACTAAGAACAGAGGAGAGATGAAGAGCATGACAAGATGATTAACATTAAAGCGGGATGAGAGGTGGAAAGGAAAGGGAGAGAGAAGAAAAATTGCATGGAATTGGAAGGAGACCTTCAGGGTTATACAAAATTACATACAAGAGAAAGTGAGGAGAAAGAGAAAAATAATACAAGGGGGACAAGTTTATTACAGTAGAGGGGGTAGAGAGAGAAGAGGGGAGGGGCGGGGAGGGGAGGGGGGATAGTAGAGGATAGGAAAGGCAGCAGAATTCAATAGACACTAGTATGGCAATATGTGAATCAATAGATGTGTAACTGATGTGATTCTGTAATCTGTACATGGGGTAAAAATGGGAGTTTATAATGCACTTGAATCAAAGTGTGAAATATGTTATAACAACAACTATGTAATGTTTTGAACAACCATAAATAAAAATGAAATAAAACTAACTACGGTGAATAATGCATGCAATCCTAATATTTCTACAGTAACTGACCCAGTTTAACATCAATGCAAGTAGATTCCTATGGGACATGATGTGTACTTTGACCTTCATTTTTATTCAACACTGGTACATTACTATTTCATCAGTTTATGCACATCACAGGATATATATTTCATCCACAATTTAGGAAAGTTATAGGCATTTGTTTCACTTTCAATCAATTCCAGCTTCAGAACACATGGATTCCTCCATATTTCTTGACTGGTCTTTTCATGAGACTTCTTTCCAAACACATTATTTTCGATTTCCATAAACACTTTTGAAACAAAACTCACACACACTTCATGATAAACAATAACCCTAAGATTACCATTATATATGTAACTGGTTGGAGTGAATGATTGTATGTCAATATATGATTTCCTATATATTTTAAGATATCAATTCAATCCATTATTTAAAGAGAAAAAAGTTATATTATTTATTCACACTATGGTCTATTCATGCATTATCTCTATATTCATTGACACAGGGTACACCACTTGGTACCCACAATACTAATTTATGTGTCCTCAAATATTGCTCCCAGAAATGGTGGAAGAAATACACATATCATATGATCTACATATATATTTGATCACAATAATTTTCTGGGCACAAAATGCAAAGGTCACACTTATGATTGTACCAAATCCTAAATTGAAAGTGAACATGGCTTACTAAAAACATCCATGTCCAGGTTGCCTAATGCTTTCAAATGTCATTCCTATTGGTGACTACATATTTGTTTCTTCCTAAGATTATGTATTCAGTCTCAACCCTGTTGAAAATGTCTAATCCTATCACTCACTATATAATTGCCTCATTTCGTAATGTCTCTATTGATATTTTCCTTCCTACATATTTTCCCCAGTTAATCATTGTGACTGACTCTTCACATGTGCTGACATTTATATTCACTCTATAACCGAAACCCTAATGCTACAGAACTTTTTGTCCAATTTTTATACTCACTCTTTTTTTATAAACCTACCGACTATCTTCCTAATCCCACCGACTATCTCAATTTGAGTGGATGTTCTCTTCTAAAATCAAACATCCAAGGTATAAGGTCCTATGCCATTGTTTATCAATTTATCTGAGACATCTGTGTAGAACGTAATTAAAAGCTAAGTATCCCAATCAAGGGCCTAATGCCCTTCTGGGCTTCAAATCTTACCAACATTTCTGTTTTCATACTTATATTTCACCTCTATAATCTTGTAAATATCGCAGGTTCCCAATACTATTAATCATCCTGCAGAAGGATTCGTAATCCAAATCAAACATGTTAATAACCCTAACCATACACTCTTCCCTCAACCTAACTTTACAGAAGAGCAGGGACAGAGTTCGTCTTACAATACAGGAATGTAGGGGATCTGCCTCCTGCTGAGAACCTCAAAGGTCCATGCAGGTTTGATCCCTGGAGAAGATTAGGCAGCTATGAAGGACCTGAGAGAGCAAAAGTTATCTTCCATCTCAAACAACCTTTCCAGGATGAAGGGTTTTGTCTGAATAAGCCTCTCTCTTCTTAATGTAGAGAAGATGGACCATACCAGGCATGTGTGGAGAGCTGTTCCTGGGTGCCTATGGTTGATATACCATTCTAACTTTTGAAACTGTCACAGGAAGTAAGGGCTGCCTCCATCTCATAGGACTATTGGAAGCAACTGTTAGGACAAAGTGGTTGCCAAGGCAGTGACCTCATTAAATTCCTGAAGAGATTAATCTCACCTCACTTCCTTGGTGATGAAACTCTCTGAACTTGGGATCCGGAAAGCCAGGCACACAGAGCCAGTCCCATTCCCAGTCCCAGTGGTCTCACTTGTTTGGATTTAACAAGGACAGAGTCAGTCTTTCTTAGTACCTACTGATGTGAGGATGGACAAATGTCAGGAAAGCTCTGAAGAGAGGCCTTTCCTGAGAAAGCAGGTAGTGGCTCACAGCTGGCTAGTGACAACTTCACAGATTGGGCCAATGAGACCATATCTGACACAGGACAGGCGATTTCATCAGAACATAGTATGGCCCACCAGTCAGAGGACACTCCTGATAGTCACAGACCTACTTGGGGGAAGGAGCTGCCTTTGTGTGTGTGGGTGTAGGTTTGAGGTTTTGTCTCATGTTCTGAGAATAGGTAGGAAAGGCCATTTATTTGTTTTGGAGTGAACTGTTTCTGGTAAGTCGCTTGACAAGGCCAGTGTCTCTATGTCTGTGTATCCCACTGTGTCCGTGGTTTTAGACATTAGAAAAGAGAATGAATCATTGTATGTGTCCTGACTAGTAGAAAGCTTCCCAAGATTCATCTTGCCCAATTTATGAATGGACTGTGGCTTGACTTATGGGTGGGCAACTCCTACAATCTTGCTAAGTTCCTGTTTTCTTCCTGAATCCTGGCCAATTTCCAGAATAGGCTCATTTTTTTGTGTCCAAAATATGTACCACCTCCAAGCTCTGAGACTTGGCCATGTACTGGATAGCTGAAGGGAATGGGAGCATCTCAGAAAACTCAGATATGAGTGTGACCAGAAAATTCTAATGGAGAAACCCTGCTTTGGGCCTTTTGCTTACCAATTGTTCTGTTGCCCTGAATGTCCGGAACATCTTTGCCTCAGGCCACACCTTTGTAGAGCCAAAAGAAATAGTTTTCAAACAGAAATGAAAGGGCATCACCTCTGGCTCTTTGCTTAATTGCTTTGGAAAGGGATGTGTCTGAATCAGCTTTTTGGCCCTGTGTGAGGCTGCGGCTTAGATTTTTAGCACCTGATGGATCTAAAGAAAGATCCCATGTGTGCATCCAAAACCAGAATGGACAAAAGAGCATTCATTTTGGATGAAGTCTCTCACATTCCTCTGTAAGGTTCCTGACCTTCATCAAGTGAGAATAGTGATCATTTGGTTCAAATGTGTTCCTCAAAACCCTGCAGAGGATAGCCCATAAGTGCTTGATTTTACTCATGACTCCAAATCACATAAAGACTCTAAGCCCCACATTCAGTAGGCTTCAAATTGGAGAAGCAGTGCCATCTTAATGGCCGGCCAATTTGATCACTCCTAGTTCACTGGAAGGATGTCCAGGCCACCCTGATTTTAGGCAAATGAGGGGCAAGGGTGGTTATTTTGGACACTGTCTTGGGCCGCACCCCACATGGAAACCTCCAGCCAGAGGTTATGATGAGTGTGTATTTAGAAAAGATGAGTGACATGTGGGAGTGTTTTGGATTTAATTGTGGATATTTGTGTGGCAGTTGGAAGACATAACTGGGTCTACCTGGGCTTGGACTTTGGTGTGATTCCCCTTAGAGACTGAGTTCAGAATCTGACCTCAGAAAAGTATTGCCATGTATTGTGTTGGGATTAAAGAGGCCATGTATGAGAGTCACCCTTGGAAACTGAGATCTAGCGCCAGAATGGCTTTGCACAGAGAACTGGGAATCTCAGCCAAGGTATCACATGATTTCATTCGAAAGACTTGGCAGCCATATTTGAGAGTCAAAACACACATGGACCTCACATTGTAGACCTCAATGGGCCTGGCTAAATGTGACCTTTTGTCCACTCTTTGAGAAGCCTTGCCTGTGAGGGTTCTCCAGAGCTTTCATTGAAATAATCTTCCTCTCCATTTAATGGTTCCTGAATAAATTGAAACCCACAGTGCCTCCAACTTCATCCTTGAAAAATTTCTAGATAAATACCGTGAATTTTTTGAAATTCCCACGACTAGGTTGCACTAGAGAACCTTTGGATGTCCTGCTGCTGATCATGGATGTACCTGACAGTGCCTTGCTTGACTGGGTTTTATGAAAATGGTGTAGAACAGAGGTCCCAGTAAGTTGCAGCCTCCTGAGAAGTGGGCCTAGAGTTGTGATGGCCAGGACTGTGATAAAACTTCTGTGTTGGAGCAATTTGGATCTTCCATTGGCTTACAAATGGCTTGTGGCTTACATGGTGCAGCCAGCAGACCCTTATAATTAAAGGCATCTTGTTATATGGAGAGGATTCAGGGCAATGTTCAGAATCAGGTTGCTATGGACAAGGATGCAATGGGGCAAGCTTTGAGGGATAGAAGATTGGTTGGTGCATTTTTCTGCTGTCGCTGACCCACCACACGTGACAGAACTCCCTCCAGCACTGTGTCCCAGTTGAACTCCTTCTATTTTATGAAGCAAATACCAAACTACCTGTGCAGCAGCAAAAACCCCACAAAAAGTGTAGGAGGGCCAAATGGCTTCACAGTTCAACGGGGAGACACTTAGACCCCAGAGGCCACAGTTTACTTAAAAAGAAAAATATCAGCACTGCTGCCTCATGTTCATTGAAAAATCAGAAACAATGTCTTCCAGGTCTCATAGATGCAGACCCAGCTTTGATGGTCTCACTACAAAGAAAGCCAAATCTCCTGAAACAACATATATTTCAAGTGCCCTATCTCAGAGGCAGTTTCTCAAAAAACTTTTAGGCCAGCAGAGCTCCATGTTTGTGGAGTGTTTACCCTATCCCTTGCTTTTGGAAACTCCTCTACAACCTCCAAGGTTGTGAACTCCTGAGCATTTTCCATTCCAGATATGTGTTCACTGATTTTCTAACTCTTCTCCTCTAATTGTGTCTTACTTGGGGTGAAGGTAATGTCAAGGCATTGTTCTGGATGAGAGTGGGAGGATATTTGTGCAGCATATATATGCATACAAATTGGATTCATTTTCCAATTTTCATTTTGAAATATTGAATCCCTGACACTAACCCATACCTACTAGACTCAGACAACTCATCCTAATATGATAGAGAAAAATAAGCCAAACCTATAGAAATACAAGCAGTTCATTGGAGGCATGTTGTATAGTTGGACTTGCGTTTTGCATTATATAAGGTAAAAGTTATAAATCTAGTCAATTTTTAATCGAAGAAGTTCTCCATGAGTTTTTAAACTTAAAAAATACGAGAATTCTTGTTTCCCTTTCTCTTTAGCCTATTCACACTTGTATATTTATATGCACATATAGAATCCTACCAGGTATCACACGTACATTTTTGAGGTGGCTGACTTGGCATATACAAACTGTGAGAAGAGTTCACTCCTCCTAAACGCTGTTGGAACTGAAAATTCAACCTATAGGGGAGCTTCCTAGTAGAAGAACATTATGCATAAATTCATGTTCAGTAAAATAAATATTTTTGCATCTGTGGATGATATATATTTACTGATGAATTTCGATTGGCATATATATTGCTACTATTAAATGTATGTGAGTGGTTTTTTTTTGTGTGTGTGTATAATATATCTGTACACTCTGCAGATGTTTCAAAATATAAAATATATGTGTCTAATGTAAACCCTCTAAATTCATTCATGTTCATGTATGTGGATTTATAATCAACTTTTCACAAGATTATAATCAGAAATATTCATCCACCTGAAATACATAATTGTTTCCTAGTACTGAAAACTAACTTCAGTGAATGGGGCATACAAATCCTCATTATTCTACAGAAACTGACCCAGTCTAACATCAATGCAAGTAGACTCCTATGGGACATGATATGTAATTTGACGTTCATATGTATTCAACAATGGTACATTATTATTTCTTCAGTTTTTGCACATTTTAAGTTATACACTTCATCCACAAGTTCACAAATTTATAGGCATTTGTTTCAACTTTAATCACTTCTTGCTTCAGAACACAAGTATTGTCAGGGTTTCTTGACAGGTCTTTTCATGAGACTTCTTTCCAAACACATTATTTTAGATTTCCATAATCACTTTTGAAGCAAAACTCACACACTCTTCATGATAAACCAAAACACTAATATTTCCATGAGATATATAACTGGTTGGAATGAATGATTGTATATCAATATATGATTTCCTGTAATTTTTCAGATATCAATTCAATTCATTATTTAAAGTTCAAAACAGTTATATTATTTAGTCACAGTATGTTCTATTCATGCTTTATCTCTATGTTCATAGACACAGGGTACACCTCTTTGTACCCCCAATTCTAATTTTAAATATTCAATATATTGCTCCCAGAAATGGTGAAAGAAATACTCATGTCACCTCATTATCACAGTAATATTCTGGACAAAAAATGGAAAGGTCACTCTTATGATTGTACCAAAGCCTAAATGGAAAGTGAACATAGATTACTAAAAACATCCATGTCCAGGTTGCCTAATGCTATCAATTGTCAATCCTGTTGGTGACTACATATTTGTTTCTATCTAATTTATATATTCAAACTCAACCCTGTTGAAAATGACTAATTCTATCACTCACTTTATACTTTGCCTGATTTTGTAATGATTCTATTGATATCTGCTTTTCTACATATTTTCCCCAGTTCATCATAGTGATTGACTCTTCATATGTACTGACATCTACATTCACTTCATAACCGAAACCCTACTGGTAAAGAACTTTTGGTCCAAATCCTATACTCACTCTTCTTCCTAAAGCTATCGACTATCTTCCTAATCCTAACGATTATCACTTTTTGCCTGGATGTTCTCTTCTAAATTCAATCATCATAGGTACAAGGTCCTACTCCCTTGTATATCGAATTATCTGAGACATCTTTGTAGAACATAATTCAAAGCTAAGTATCCCAATCAAGGGGAAAACCCTTCTGGGCTTCAAATCATACCTAGATTTTTGTTTTCATACTTTTATTTCACATCTATATTCTTGTAAATATCTCAGGTTCCCAATACCATTATTCATCACACAGAATGATTCATAACCCAAATCAAACCTGTTATTAACCCTAAGCGCACACTGTTCCCTCAATCTCATTTTACAGAAAAGCAGGGACAGAGTGGTTCTTACAATACAGGAAATTATGGGATCTTCCACCTGCTGAGAACCTCAAAGGTCCATGCAGAAATGATACCTGGAGAAGTTGTAGGCAGGTATGAAGGACCTGAGTGAGCAAAAGTCATCTTCCATGGCAAATAACCTGGTCAGGATGAAGGGATGTGTCTGAATCAGCCTCTCTCTATTTATTGTAGAGAAGATGGACCAAACCAGGCCTGTGTGGAGAGCTGTTCCTGGGTGCCTATGGTTGATATACCATTCTACCTTGTGAAAGTGTCACAGGAAGTAGGGGAAGCCTCCATCTCATGGGACCCTTGGAAGCAACAGTTAGGACAAAGTGGTTGCCAAGGCAGTGACCTCATTCAGTTCCAAAGAATGTGACATACCTCATTTCCTTGGTGATGGAACTCTCTGAAATTTGTATCCAAGAAGCCAGGCACCCAGAGGCAGTCCCAGTCCCAGTCCCAGTGGGCTCACTTGTTTGGATTTACCAAGGACAGAGTCAGTTTTCTTGGTACCTACTGATGTGAGGATGGCCTAATGCCAGGAGAACTCTAAAGAGGGACCTTTCCTGAGAAAGCAGGTAGTGGCTAACCACTTTTTCCTGACAACTACACAGAGTTGAACAAGGAAACAAGATCTGAGAGAAGACAGGCCATTTAGGGGGAACATAGTATGGCCCACAGTCAGAGGAAACTCCGGATAGTCACAGACCTACTTGGGGGAAGGAGGTGCCTTTGTGGGAGTGGGTGTGGGTTTGTTGTTTTGTCTCATGTTCTGAGAATAGGTAGGAAAGGCGGTTTGTTTGGTTTGTAGTGGACAGTTTCTAGTAAGTTGTTTGACAAGGCGAGTGTTTCTGTTTCGGTGTATCCCAATGTGTCCGTTGTTGTAGACATTAAAAAGAGAATGCATTAATGGATGTGTCCTGTCTAGTATAAGTCTTCCCATAATTCATCCTGCCCAATATATGAATGGACTGCAGCTTGTCTTATCGATGTGCAACACCTACTATCTTTCTAAGTTGCTGTTTTCTTCCTGAATTCCGGCCACTCTCCAGAATAGGCTCATGGTTTTGTGTCCAAAATATGTACCACCTCCAAGCTCTGTGACATGTCCATGTAATGGATAGCTGAAGAGAATGGCGAGCATTTCAGAAAACTCAGATATCAGTGTGACCAGGAAAGTCTCAGTGCAGAAACCCTGCTTTGGGCAATTTGCTTACTAATTGTTGTGTTGCACTGAATGTCAGGAAGGTCTTTGCCTCAGGCCACCCCTTTGTGAAACCTGAAGAAAACAGTTTTCAAATACAAATGAATGGGCATCACCTGTGGCTTCTGGCTTCATTGCTTTGAGAATGGATGTGTCTGAATCAGCCTCTTGGCCATGTGTGTGGCTGTGACTTAGATTCTCAACACCTGATGAATCTAAAGAATGATCCCATGCGTGCATCCAAAACCATAAGGGCAAAAAATCATTCATTGTGGATGAAGTCTCTTGCCTTCCTCTGTTAGGTTCCTGAACTCCATCTAGTGAGAATAGGGATTCTTCGGGTCAAATGAGTTCTTCAAATCTCTGCAGAGGTGTTTGGGTTTTCGAATAACTTTAAATCACATAAAGAATCTATTCCTGAAATCAGTAGGCCTCAAATTGGAGAAACACAGAAGAATTAACGGCAGGCTTATTTGATCATTGATGGTTCACAGAAACGGTGTCCAGGCCACCCTGACTTTAGGCAAATGAGGGGAAAACGAGCTGATTTTGGACACAGTCTTGGGCTGCGCCCCTCATGGAAACCTCCACCCAGAGGTTAAGATGATTGACTATATGGAATAAGATGAGGGCCATGTGGGAGTGTTTCGGTTTTAATTTTGGTCATTTGTGTGGCATTGGAAAAAATGACTGGGTCCACGTGGGCTTGAACTCTGGTGTGATTCCCCTTAGAGACTGGGTTTTATAACTGAACTCAGAGAAGCATTGCCATGAATTTTGTTAGGATTTCAAGAGGCCACGCATGAAAGTCGCTCTTGGAAACTGAGACCTAGGCCCCGGGTGGATTTCCACAGAGGCCTGGGAATCTCAGCAAGGATATCACATGATTTTATTCTTAAAGACATGGCAGCCATAGTTGAGAGTCAAAACACACATGGACCTCACATTGTAGACCTCAATGGGCCTGGCCTAATGTGACCTTTTGACCACTCTTTGGAAAGCCTTGCCTATGAGAGTTCTCCAGAGATGTCATTGAAATGAGCTTCCTCACCATTTAATGTTTGCTGAATGAATTGAAACCCACAGTGCCTCCAACTTCATGCTTGAAAAATGGCTAGATAAATTCCATGAAATTTTTGAAATTTCTATGACCAGGTGGCACTGGAGAAACATTGGATGTCCTGTTGCTGATCATGAGTATACCAGACAGTGCCTTGATTTACGGAGTTTCATGAAAATGGTGTAGATTAGGATGGCAGTAAGTTGGAGGCTGCTGAGTAGTGGGTCTAGAGCAGTGGTGGGAGGTGTTTGATAAAACATCCGTGGTAGGGCCATGTGGATCTACCATTGGATTCCAAATGGCTTGTAACTGACGTGGTACAGCCAGCAGACCCTTATATGTAAAGGCATCTTGTTATATGCAGAGTTTTCAGAGGAAAATTAAGAATTAGGTTGATATGGACAAGGAGGCAATGGGGCAAGCTGTGAGAGATAGAAGCCTAGTTGGTGCATTCTCTAGCAGACCCTGACCCACCACACGTGACAGAACTCCCTCCAGCACTCTGTCCCAGATTAGCTCCTAGTATTTCGTGAAACAAATACCAAACTCACAGTGCAGCAGCAAAAACACCACAAAAAGTGGAGGAGGACCAAATGGCTTTACAGTCCACACGGGGAGAAACTTAGTCCCCAGTGGCCTCAGTTTACCTACAAAGAGTGGATTCAGCACTGCTTCATCTTGTTCATTGGAAAATAAGAAACCATGTCCTCCAGGTCACATAGATGCAGACCCAGCTTTGATGGTCTCACTACAAAGGAAGACAAATCTCCTGAAAACAACATATATTTCAAGGGCGGAAGCTCAGAGGCAGTTTCTCAAAAAGTTTTTAGGCCAGCAGAGCTCCATATTTGTGGAGTGTTTACCCTGTCCTTTAGTTTTGCAAACTCCTCTACCACCTCCAAGGTTGTGAACTCCTGAGCATTTTACATTCCAGATATGTATTCACTGATTTTGTAACTCTTCTCCTCTAATTGTGTCTTACTTGGGGTGAAGGTAATGTCAAGGCATTCTTCTGGATGAGAGCGGGAGGATATTTGTGCAGCATATATTTACATACACATTGGATTCATTTTCCAATTTTCCATTCGAAATGCTGAATTCCTGACACTAAGCCATACCTAGTAGACTCAGACTATTCATCCTAATATAATGGGGAAAATTAACCCAACACAATAGAAATACAAGCACTTCAGAGGAGACATGTTTTATAGTTGGACTTGACATTTGCATTATATAAGGTAGGAGTTATAAATGTATTCAAATTTTAATGGACATATTCTCCATGTGTTTTTAAACTTAACAAATATGTGAATTCTTGTTTCCCTTTTCTGTAGCCTATTCACACATGTATATATATATATATATATGCATATATAGAATCCTAGCAGGTATCACACGTACATTTTGTGAGGTGGCTGTCTTAGCAGATACAAATTGTGAGAAGAGTGCACTCCTCCTAAATGCTGTTGGAAATAAAAATTCAACCTATAGGAGACCGTCCTAGTCGAACAACGTTGTACATAAAGTCATTTTCAGTAAAATAAATATTTTTGCATTTCTGGATGACATATATTTACTGATGAATTTCGATTGGCATTTATATTGGTACTTTTTAATGTCTGTGAGTGTTGTGTGTGTGTGTGTGTGTGTGTGTGTGTATAGATATAGATATAGATATAGATATACTCTCCAAATTTTTCAAAATATGAAATATATGTGTCTAATATACACTCTCTAAATTCATTCATGTTCATGTATGTGGATTTATAATCAACTTTTCACAAGATTATAATCAGAAATATTCATGCACCTGAAATACATATTTGTTTCCTAGTACTGAAAACTAACTTCAGTGAATGGTGCATACATATCCTAATTATTCTACAGTAACTGACCCAGTCTAACATCAATGCAAGTAGACTCCTATGGGACATGATATGTAATTTGTCATTCATTTGTATTCGACACTGGTACATTATTGTTTCTTCAGTTTTTGCACATCATAGGATATACATTTCACCCACAAGTTCACAAATTAATAGGCATTTGTTTCAACTTTAATCACTTCTTGCTTCAGAACACATGTATTGTCAGGGTTTCTTGACTGGTCTTTTCATGAGACTTCTTACCGAACACATTATTTTGAATTTCCATAATAATTTTGAAGCAAAACTCACAAACTCTTCATGATAAAAGAAAACACTAATATTTCCATTAGATAAATAACTGGTTGGAATTAATGATTGTATATCAATATACGATTTCCTTTAATTTTTCAGATATCAGTTCAATTCATTATTTAAAGTTCAAAAAAGTTATATTATTTATTCACAGTATGGTCTATTCATGCTTTTTCTCTATGTTCATACAAACAGGGTACAACTCTTTGTACAACCAATTCTAATTTTACATCTTCAATATATTGCTCCCAGAAATGGTGAAAGAAATACTCATGTCACCTCATTATCACAGCAATATTCTGGACAAAAAATGGAAAGGTCACACTTATGATTGTACCAAAGCCTAAATAGAAAGTGAACATGGATTTCTAAAAACATCCATGTCCAGGTTGCCTAATGCTGTCAATTGTCAATTCTATTGGTGACTACATATTTGTTTTTTCCTAATTTATATATTCAAACTCAACCCTGTTGAAAATGTCTACTTCTATCACTCACTTTATACTTTGCCTCATTTCGTAATGTTTCTATTGATATCGGCTTTTCTACATATTTTCCCCAGTTCAACATACTGACTGACTCTTCATATGTGTTGACATTTACATTCACTCTATAACCGAAAGTCTATTGCTAAAGAACTTTTGGTCCAAATCCTATACTCACTCTTCTTCCTAAACCTACCGACTATCTTCCTAATCCTACTGAATATCCCTTTTTGACTGGATGTTCTCTTCTAAATTCAATCATTCAATTTACAAGGTCCTATGCCATTGTATATCGAATTATCTGAGACAACTTTGCAGAACATAATTCAAAGCTAAGTATCCCAATCAAGGGCAAAACTATTCTGGGCTTCAAATCATACCTTGATTTCTGTTTTCATACTTATATTTCACCTCTATATTCTTGTAAATATTGAATGTTTCCAATACCATTATTCATCGCACAGAATCATTCCTAACCCAAATGAAACCTGTTTTTAACCCCAAGTATACACTGTTCCCTCAATCAATTTACAGAAGAGCAGGGACAGAGTGGTTCTTACAATACAGGAAAGTTGGGGACCTTCCACCTGATGAGAACCTCAAATGTCCATGCACAAATGATACCTGGAGAAGTTGTAGGCAGGTATGAAGCACCAGAGAGAGCAAAAGTCCTCTTCCATGGAAAAGAACCTGGTCAGGATGAAGGGATGTGTCTGAATCTGCCTCTCTCTTCTTATTTTAGAGATGATGGACCAAACCAGGCATGAGTGGAGAGCTGTTCCCGGGTGCCAATGGTTGATATACATTCTACCTTATGAAAGTGTCACAGGAAGTAGGGGCAACCTCCATCTTATGTTACCCTTGGAAGCAACTGTTAGGACAAAGTGGTTGCCAAGGCAGTGACCTCATTCAGTTCCAAAGAATGTGACATACCTCATTTCCTTGGTGATGGAACTCTCTGAACTTGGTATCCAAGAAGCCAGGCACCCAGAGGCAGTCCAAGTCCCAGTCCCAGTGGGCTCACTTGTTTGGATTTACCAAGGACAGTCAGTTTTCTTGGTACCTAATGATGTGAGGATGGCCAAATGCCAGGAGAGCTGTGAAGATGGATCTTTCCTGAGAAAACAGGTAGTGTCTAACCACTTTTTCCTGACATCTTCACAGAGTTGTTCAATGAAACAAGATCTGAGAGAAGACAGTCCATTTTGGGGGAACATAGTATGGCCCACCAGTCAGAGGACACTCCGGATAGTCACAGACCTACTTGGGGGAAGGAGGTGCCTTTGGGGGAGTGGGTGTGGGTTTGTTGTTTTGTCTCATGTTCTGAGAATAGATAGGAAAGGCGGTTTGTTTGGTTTGGAATGGACAGTTTCTAGTAAGTCATTTGACATGGCGAGTGTTTCTGTTTCTGTGTATTCCACTGTGTCCATTGTTGTAGACATTAGAAAAGAGAATGCATTAATGGATGTGTCCTGTCTAGTATAAATCTTCCCATAATTCATCCTGCCAATATATAAATGGACTGCAGCTTGTCTTATCGATGTGCAACATCTGCTATCTTTCTAAGTTGTTGTTTTCTTCCCGAATTCTGGCCACTCTCCAGAATAGGCTCATGGATTTGTGTCCAAAATGGTACCACCTCCAAGCTCTGTGACATGGCCACGTACTGGATAGCTGAAGAGAATGGCGAGCATCTCAGAAAACTCAGATATCAGTGTGACCAGGAAAGTCTCAGTGCAGAAACCCTGCTTTGGGCCTTTTGCTTACTTATTGCTGTGTTGCACTGAATGTCAGGAAGGTCTTTGCCTCAGGCCACCCCTTTGTGAAGCCTGAAGAAAACACTTTTCAAATGGAAATGAATGGGCCTCCCCTGTGGCTCTTTCCTTAATTGTTTTGGAAAGGGATGTGTCTTTATCAGACTCTTGAACCTGTGTGTGGCTGTGACTTAGATTCTCAGCACCTGATGGATCTTAAGAATGATCCCATGTGAGCTTCCAAACCCAAAATGGCAAAAAATATCATTCATTGTGAATGAAGTCTCTTGCTTTCCTCTGTTAGGTTCCTGCACTCCATCAAATGAGAATAGGGATTCTTTGGGTCAAATGAGTTCTTCAAAGCCCTGCAGAGGTGCTTGTGTTTTCGCATGACTCGAAATCACCTAAAGAATCGATACCTAAATTCAGTAGGCCTCAAATTGGAGAAACACAGAAGTATTAACGGCAGGCTTATTTGTTCACTCCTCATTTACAGAAACGGTTTCCAGGATACCCTGACTTTAGGCAAATGAGGGGCAAACGAGCTGATTTTGGACACTGTCTTGGGCTGCGCCCCTAATGGAAACCTCCAGCCAGAGGTTAAGATGATTGACTATATGGAATAAGATGAGGGCCATGTGGGAGTGTTTTGGTTTTAATTTTGGTCATTTGTGTGGCATTGGAAAAAATGACTGGGTGTACGTGGACTTGAAATCTGGTGTCATTCCCCTTAGAGACTGGGTTTTGGAACTGAACTCAGAGAAGCATTGCCATGAATTTTGTTGGGATTTTAAGAGGCCACGCATGAAAGTCACTCTTGGAAACTGAGACCTAGGCCCCGGGTGCATTTCCACAGTGGCCTGGGAATTTCAGAAAGGATATCACATGATTTTATTCTTAAAGAAATGGCAGCCATAGTTGAGAGTCAAAACACACATGGACCTCACTTTGTAGACCTCAATGGTCCTGGCCTAATGTGACCTTTTTCCACTCTTTGGGAAGCCTTGCCTGTGAGAGTTCTCCAGAGAATTCATTGAAATGAGCTTCCTCACCATTTAATGTTTGCTGAATGAATGGAAACCCCCATTGCCTCCAACTTCATGCTTGAAAAATGGCTAGATAAATACCATGAAATTTTTGAAATTCCTATGACCAGGTGGCACTGGAGAAACATTGGATGTCCTGTTTCTGATTATGAGTATACCAGACAGTGCCTTGATTTACTGAGTTTCATGAAAATGGTGTAGAACAGAGATGCCAGTAAGTTGGAGCCTGCTGAGTAGTGGGTTTAGAGCAGTCGTGGGGAGGTGTTTGATAAAACATCCGTGGTAGGGCCATGTGGATCTACCATTGGATTCCAAATGGCTTGTAACTGACATGGTGCAGCCAGCAGACCCTTATATGTAAAGGCATCTTGTTATATGGAGAGTTTTCAGAGGAAAATGAAGAATCAGGTTGATATGGACAAGGGGGCAATGGGGCAAGCTGTGTGAGATAGAAGCCTAGTTGGTGCATTCTCTTGCAGAACCTGACCCACCACACGTGACACAACTCCCTCCAGCACTGTGTCCCAGGTTAGCTCCTAGTATTTCGTGAAACAAATACCAAACTCACAGTGCAGCAGCAAAAACACCACAAAAAGTGGAGGAGGACCAAATGGCTTCACAGTCCACACGGGGAGACACTTAGTCCCCAGTGGCCTCAGTTTACCTACAAAGAGAGGATTCAGCACTGCTTCGTCTTGTTCATTGGAAAATAAGAAACCATGTCCTCCAGGTCACATAGATGCAGACCCAGCTTTGATGGTCTCACTACAAAGGAAGCCAAATCTCATGAAAACAACATATATTTCAAGTGCGGAAGCTCAGAGGCAGTTTCTCAAAAAGTTTTTAGGCCAGGAGAGCTCCATGTTTGTGGAGTGTTTACCCTGTTCCTTAGTTTTGGAAACTCCTCTACCACCTCCAAGGTTGTGAACTCCTGAGCATTTTACATTCCAGATATGTATTCACTGATTTTGTAACTCTTCTCCTCTAATTGTGTCTTACTTGGGGTGAAGGTAATGTCAAGGCATTCTTCTGGATGAGAGCGGGAGGATATTTGTGCAGCATATATTTACATACACATTGGATTCATTTTCCAATTTTCCATTCGAAGTACTGAATCCCTGACACTAACCCATACCGAGTAGACTCAGACTATTCATCCTAATATAATGGGGAAAATTAACCCAACACAATAGAAATACAAGCACTTCAGAGGAGACATGTTGTATAGTTGGACGTGACATTTGCATTATATTAGTTAGGAGATATAAATCTAGTCAAATTTTAATGGAAATATTCTCCATGTGTTTTTAAACTTAACAAATATGTGAATGCTTGTTTCCCTTTTCTGTAGCCTATTCACACAAGTATATTTATATGCATATATAGAATCCTACCAGGTATCACACGTACATTTTTGTGAGGTGGCTGTCTTGGCAGATACAAATTGGGAGAAGAGTTCACTCCTCCTAAATGCTGTTGGAAATGAAAATTCAACCTATAGGAGAGCGTCCGAGTAGAACAACATAATACATAAACTCATGTTCAGTAAAATAAATATGTTTGCATCTCTGGATGATATATATTTACTGATGAATTTCGATTCGCATTTATATTGGCACTTTTTAATGTCTGTGAGTGTTGTGTGTGTGTGTGTGTGTGTGTGTGTGTGTGTGTAGATATAGATATAGATATACTCTCCAAATTTTTCAAAATATGAAATATATATGTCTAATATACACTCTCTAAATTCATTCATGTTCATGTATGTGGATTTATAATCCACTTTTCACAAGATTATAATCAGAAATATTCATCCACCTGAAATACATATTTGTTTCCTGTTACTGAAAACTAACTTCAGTGAATGGTGCATACAAATCCTAATTATTCTACAGTAACTGACCCAGCCTAACATCAATGCAAGTAGACTCCTATGGGACATGATATGTAATTTGTCATTCATTTGTATTCGACACTGGTACATTATTGTTTCTTCAGTTTTTGCACATCATAGGATATACATTTCATCCACAAGTTCACAAATTAATAGGCATTTGTTTCAACTTTAATCACTTCTTGCTTCTGAACACATGTATTCTCAGGGTTTCTTGACTGGTCTTTTCATGAGACTTCTTTCCATACACATTATTTTGAATTTCCATAATCATTTTTAAGCAAAACTCACACACTCTTCATGATAAACCAAAACACTAATATTTCCATTAGATATATCACTGGTTGGAATGAATGATTGTATATCAATATACGATTTCCTTTATTTTTTCAGATATCAGTTCAATTCATTATTTAAAGTTCAAAGCAGTTATATTATTTATTCACAGTATGGTCTATTCATGCTTTTTCTCTATGTTCATAGAAACAGGGTACACCTCTTTGTACCCCAATTCTTATTTTACATCTTCAATATATTGCTCCCAGAAATGGTGAAAGAAATACTCATGTCACCTCATTATCACAGTAATATTCTGGACAAAAATGGAAAGGTCACACTTATGATTGTACCAAAACCTAAATGGAAGGTGAACATGGATTTCTAAAAACATCCGTGTCCAGGTTGCCTAATGCTGTCAATTGTCAATCCTATTGGTGACTACATTTTTGTTTTTTCCTAATTTATACATTCAAACCCAACCCTGTTGAAAATGTCCAATTCTATCACTCACTTTATAATTTGCCTGATTTCGTAATGTTTCGATTGATATCTGCTTTTCTCCATATTTTCCCCAGTTCAACATAGTGACTGACTCTTCATATGAGCTGACATTTACATTCACTCTATAACCAAAAGTGTATTGCTAAAGAACTTTTGGTCCAAATCCTATACTCACTCTTCTTCCTAAACCTACCGACTATCTTCCTAATCCTACTGAATATCCCTTTTTGACTGGATGTTCTCTTCTAAATTCAATCATCCATTGTACAAGGTCCTATGCCATTGTATATCCAATTATCTGAGACATCCTTGCAGAACATAATTCAAAGCTAAGTATCCCAATCAAGGGCAAAACCCTTCTGGGCTTCAAATCATACCTAGATTTCTCTTTTCATACTTATATATCACCTCTATATTCTTGTAAATATTGCAGGTTACCAATACCATTATTCATCGCACAGAATCGTTCGTAACCCAAATCAAACCTGTTTTTTACCCCAAGTATACACTGTTCCCTCAATCATTTTACAGAAGAGCAGGGACAGAGTGGTTCTTACAATACAGGAAAGTTGGGGACCTTCCACCTAATGAGAACCTCAAATGTCCATGCAAAAATGATACCTGGAGAAGTTGTACGCAGGTATGAAGAAACTGAGAGAGCAAAAGTCATCTTCCATGGCAAACAACCTGGTCAGAATGAAGGGATGTTTCTGAATCTGCATCTCTCTTCTTATTGTAGAGAAGAGGGACCAAACCAGGCCTGAGTGGAAAGTTGTTCCCGGGTGCCAATGGTTGATATACATTCTACCTTATGAAAGTGTCACAGGAAGTAGGGGAAACCTCCATCTTATGTTACCCTTGGAAGCAACTGTTAGGACAAAGTGGTTGCCAAGGCAGTGACCTCATTCAGTTCCAAAGAATGTGACATACCTCATTTCCTTGGTGATGGAACTCTCTGAACTTGGTATCCAAGAAGCCAGGCACCCAGATGCAGTCCCAGTCCCAGTCCCAGTGGGCTCACTTGTTTGGATTTCCCAAGGACAGAGTCAGTTTTCTTGGTACCTAATGATGTGAGAATGGCCAAATGTCAGGAGAGCTCTGAAGGTGGACCATTTCTGAGAAAACAGGTAGTGGCTAACCACTTTTTCCTGACATCTTCACAGAGTTGGTCAAGGAAACACAATCTGAGAGAAGACAGGCCATTTCGGGGGAACATTGTATGGCCCACCGGTCAGAGGACACTCCGGATAGTCACAGACCTACTTGGGGGAAGGAGGTGCCTTTGTGGGAGTGGGTGTGGGTTTGTTGTTTTGTCTCATGTTCTGAGAATAGATAGGAAAGGCGGTTTGTTTGGTTTGGACTGGACAGTTTCTAGTAAGTCATTTGACACGGCGAGTGTTTCTGTTTCTGTGTATCCCACTGTGTCCGTTGTTGTAGACATTAGAAAAGAGAATGCATTAATGGATGTGTCCTGTCTAGTATAAATCTTCCCATAATTCATCCTGCCCAATATATGAATGCACTGCAGCTTGTCTTATCGATGTGCAACACCTGCTATCTTTCTAAGTTGTTGTTTTCTTCCTGAATTCTGGCCACTCTCCAGAATAGGCTCATGGATTTGTGTCCTAAATATGTACCACCTCCAAGCTCTGTGACATGGCCATGTACTGGATAGCTGAAGAGAATGGCGAGCATCTCAGAAAACTCAGATATCAGTGTGACCAGGATAGTCTCAGTGCAGAAACCCTGCTTTGGGCCTTTTGCTTACTTATTGTTGTGTTGCACTGAATGTCAGGAAGGTCTTTGCTCAGGCCACCCCTTTGTGAAGCCTGAAGAAAACAGTTTTCAAATGGAAATGAATGGGCCTCACCTGTGGCTCTTGCTTAATTGCTTTCGAAAGGGATGTGTCTTTATCAGCCTCTTGGACTGAATATCCCTTTTGTGTGTGGCTGTGACTTAGATTCTCAGCACCTGATGGATCTTAAGAATGATCCCATGTGAGCTTCCAAAACCAAAATGGCAAAAAATATCATTCATTGTGAATGAAGTCTCTTGCCTTCCTCTGTTAGGTTCCTGCACTCCATCAAATGAGAATAGGGATTCTTTGGGTCAAATGAGTTCTTCAAAGCCCTGCAGAGGTGCTTGTGTTTTTGCATGACTCTAAATCACCTAAAGAATCGATATCTGAAATCAGTAGGCCTCAAATTGGAGGAACACAGAAGTATTTACGGCAGGCTTATTTGTTCACTCCTGGTTCACAGAAACTGTGTCCAGGCTACCCTGACGTTAGGCAAATGAGGGGCAAATGAGCTGATTTTGGACAGTGTCTTTGGCTGGGCCCCTCATGGAAACATCCAGCCAGAGGTTAAGATGATTGCCTATATGGAATAAGATGAGGGCCATGTGGGAGTGTTTTGGTTTTAATTTTGGTCATTTGTGTGGCATTGGAAAAAATGACTGGGTACACGTAGGCTTGAACTCTGGTGTGATACCCCTTAGAGACTAGGTTTTGGAACTGAACTCAGAGAAACATTGCCATGAATTTTGTTGGGATTTTAAGAGGCCAAGCATGAAAGTCGCTCTTAGAAACTGAGACCTAGGCCCCGGGTGGATTTCCACAGAGGCCTGGGAAACTCAGCAAGGATATCACATGATTTTATTCTTAAAGAAATGGCAGCCATAGTTGAGAGTCAAAACACACATGGACCTCACATTGTAGACCTCAATGGGCCTGGCCTAATGTGACCTTTTGTCCACTCTTTGGGAAGTCTTGCCTGTGAGAGTTCTCCAGAGAATTCATTGAAATGAGCTTCCTCACCATTTAATGTTTGCTGCATGTATTGAAATCCATAGTGCCTCCAACTTCATGCTCGAGAAATGGCTAGATAAATACCATGAAATTTTTGAAATTCCTATGACCAGGTGGCACTGGAGAAATATTGGATGTCCTGTTACTGTTCATGAGTATACCAGACAGTGCCTTGATTTACTGAGTTTCATGAAAATGGTGTAGAACAGAGATGCCAGTAAGTTGGAGCCTGTTGAGTAGTGGGTCTAGAGCAGTGGTGGGGAGGTGTTTGATACAACATCCGTGGTAGGGCCATGTGGATCTACCATTGGATTCCAAATGGCTTGTAACTGACATGGTGCAGCCAGCAGACCCTTATATGTAAAGGCATCTTGTTATATGGAGAGTTTTCAGAGGAAAATGAAGAATCAGGTTGATATGGACAAGGGGGCAATGGGGCAAGCTGTGAGAGATAGAAGCCTAGTTGGTGCATTCTCTTGCAGACCCTGACCCACCACACGTGACACAACTCCCTCCAGCACTGTGTCTCAGTTTAGCTCCTAGTATTTCGTGAAACAAATACCAAACTCACAGTGCAGCAGCAAAAACACCACAAAAAGTGGTGGAGGACCTAATGGCTTCACAGTCCACACGGGGAGACACTTAGTCCCCAGTGGCCTCAGATTACCTACAAAGAGAGGATTCAGCACTGCTTCATCTTGTTCATTGGAAAATAAGAAACCATGTCCTCCAGGTCACATAGATGCATACCCAGCTTTGATGGTCTCACTACAAAGGAAGCCAAATCATCTGAAAACAACATATATTTCAATTGCGGAAGCTCAAACGCAGTTTCTCAAAAAGTTTTTAGGCCAGCAGAGCTCCATGTTTGTGGAGTGTTTACCCTGTCCCTTAGTTTTGGAAACTCCTCTACCACCTCCAAGGTTGTGAACTCCTGAGCATTTTCCATTCCAGATATGTATTCACTGATTTTGTAACTCTTCTCCTCTAATTGCGTCTTACTTGGGGTGAAGGTAATATCAAGGCATTGTTCTGGATGAGAGCGGGAGGATATTTGTGCAGCATATATTTACATACACATTGGATTCATTTTCCAATTTTCCATTCAAATACTGAATCCCTGAAACTAACCCATACCTAGTAGACTCCGACTATTCATCCTATTATAATGGGAAAAATTAACCCAACACAATAGAAATACAAGCACTTCAGAGGAGACATGTTGTATAGTTGGACTTGACATTTGCATTATATAAGGTAGGTGTTATAAATCTAGTCAAATTTTAATGGAAATATTCTCCATGTGTTTTTAAATTTAACAAATATGTGAATTCTTGTTTCCCTTTTCTGTAGCCTATTCACACATGTATATTTATATGCATATATAGAATCCT
Organism: Callospermophilus lateralis; assembly: GCF_048772815.1. Lineage (NCBI taxonomy): Eukaryota > Metazoa > Chordata > Mammalia > Rodentia > Sciuridae > Callospermophilus > Callospermophilus lateralis. Next base: position 342,430 of record NW_027515112.1, read on the forward strand.
ACCAGGTATCACACGTACATTTTTGTGAGGTGGCTGTCTTGGCAGATACAAATTGTGAGAAGAGTTCACTCCTCCTAAAACTGTTTTAAATGAAAATTCAACCTATAGGAGAGCGTCCTAGTAGAACAACATTATACATAAACTCATGTTCAGTAAAATAAATATTTTTGCATCTGTGAATGATATATATTTACTGATGAATTTCTATTGGCATTTATATTGGTACTTTTTAATGTCTGTGAGTGTTGTGTGTGTGTGTGTGTGTGTGTGTGTGTATAGATATAGATATAGATATAGATATAGATAGATATAGATATACATTCCAAATTTTTGAAAATATGGAATATTTTTGTCTTATTTTGCACTTCCTAAATTTTTCATATTCATGAATGTGTATTTATAATCATCTTTTCTCAAGATTATTCTCAGAAACATTCATATACCCTACTAGACTCTGACTACTAACACTAATATAATCGAGAAAAATATCCCAAACAGAATAGAAATACAAGCATTTCTGAAGGGACATGGTGTATAGTTGGACTTGCCTTTTGCATGATATAAGGTAGGAGTTATAAATCTATTCAATTTCCTGAAATACTTTTCCATGTGTTATTTTTTTTTGACACAAAACCAAATTTAATCTTCGAAAACTAAATAAAAGTGACACATCCTTAACCAAACTAATGAAGAAAAAAAACCTCAAATTACTAAAATTAAGGATCGTAAAAGAACTTTTACAGAGTACACAACTAAAATACAGAGAATAATTGAAAACTAATTTGAAAATTTATACTCTAATAAATTAAAATACAATGATGACATCAATAAAATTTTAGAGATATACCCAAACTGAATTAGTAGGACATGAACAATTTAAACAAATCAATTTCAAGCAATGAAATAGAAGTTGCTGTCAACAGCCTACCAATCAAGCAAAGCCCAGGAACAGACAGATTCTCAGTCAAGTTCTACAAGACCTTCAAAGAAGCATTCATCACAATACTCCTCAAATTATTCCATAAAATAGAAAAGCATGGAACTCCTCCAAACTCATTTCATGAGGCTAGTATCACTCACATACCAAAATCAGACAAAGACACATCAAGGAAAGAAAACTTCAGAGCAATATTCCTGACAAACATATATACAAAAATTCTCAATAAAATTCTTTTTTTTTAAGCCAAAGTTAATCAAAAGGGATAAAGAGGGACACTACACACTATTCCATGTGTTTTTAAAGTTAAGAAATATATGAATTCCTGTCTCCCTTTCTCTGTAGCCTATTAAGCACATGTATTTTTATATGCACAAATAGAATCCTACCTGGTTTCACACGTACATTCTTGTGAGGTGACTGACTTGGCAGATACTATTTGTGAGAAGAGATCACTCCTCCTAAATGCTGTTGGTACAGAAAATTCAACCCATGGGTGAGCTTTCTAGTTGAACAACATTCTACATACATCCATGTTCAGTAAAATGAATATTTTGGGATATGCGGATGAGTTATTTTTCATGATGAATTTCGATTGACATATATATTGTGACATTATAATGTGTGTGTGTTTGTGTGTCTATATATATATATATATATATATATATATATATATATATAGTCTCCAGATTTTCCAAAATATGAAATATATGTCTTCTTATACACCACCTGAATTCATTCATATTCATATATGTGGATTTATAATTAACTTTTAACAAGTTTATTCTCAGAAATATACATCCACTGACATACATATTTGTTTCCTAGTACTGAAAACTAACTTCAGGGAAGGGTTCTTACAAATCCTAATATTTCTAGAGTAACTGACCAAGTTTAACATCAATGCAAATACATTCCTATTTGATATGATGTGTTTGTTAAAGTTCATTTTTATTCAAACTTGGTACGTTATTATTTATTCAGTTTATGGACATCATAAAATATATCCCTTCATTCACAAGTTCACAAATTTATAAATATTTGGTTCACTTTCAATCACTTCCTCCTTCGGAACACATATATTCCTTCATGTTTCTTGACGGGGCTTTTCACTGGACTTCTTTCTAAACACGTTATTTTCGATTGAATAATCATTTTTGAAGCAAAACTCACACACTATTCATGATAAACGGTAACCCTAATAATACCATTAGATATATAACTGGTTGGAATTAATGTACGTATATCAATATATGATTTCCTCTATATTTTCAGATATTAAAACAATCCATTATTTAAATTTGGAACCAGTCATATAATTTTTTCACAGTATGGTCTATTAATGCATCATCTCTATATTCATCAACACAGGGTAAACCTATTAGTATCCCCAGTACTAATTCATATGTTTTCAAAATATTGCTCCCAGAAAAGGTGGAAGAAATACTCATGTCACCTGATCTACATATACATATTATCACAGTAATATTCTGGACACAAAATGCAAAGGTCACCGTTATGATTGCAATAAAGCCTCAATGGAATGTGAACATGGATTCCTAAAAACATCCATGCCCAGTTTGCCTAATGCTCTCAAATGTCAATCCAATTGGTGACTACATTTTTGTTTCTTTTTAAGATTATGTATTCAACCTCAACCCTGTTGAAAATGTCAAATCCTATCACTCACGTTATACTTTGCCTGATTTCCTAATGTCTCTATTGATGTCTGCTTTCCTACATATTTTTTCCCAGTTCATCATTGTGCCCGACTTTTCACATATGGTGCCATTAATATTCACTCTTTAACCGAAACCTATTGCTAAAGAACTTTTGGTCCAAATCCTAGACTCACTCTTCCTCCTAAACCAACTGACTATCTTTCTAATCCTACACACTATCCCTTTTTCACTGGATGTTCTCTTCTACATTCAATCATCTGAGGTACAGGGTCTTATGCCATTGTATATCGATTTAACTGAGACCTCGGTGCAAAACATTACTCAAGCTAAGGATCCCAATCAAGGGCCCAAATCCTTCTGGGCTTCAAATATTACCTAGATTTCTGTTTTCATACTTATATTTTACCTCTATATTCTTTTAAATATCGCTGGTTCCCAATACCATTATTCATCCAGCAGAATGATTCCTAAGCCAAATGGAACATGCTATTAACCCTAACCATACAATGTTCCCTCAATCTCACTTTACAGAAGAGGAGGGATAAAGTTGATATTACAATACAGGAAGTTAGGAGATCTTCCACCTGCTGAGTACCTCAAAATCCATGCAGAAATAATCCCTGGAGAAGATGTTGGCAGCTATGAAAGACCTGAGAGAACAAAAGTCATATTCCATGGCAAACAACATGGTCAGGATGAAAGGATGTGTCTGAGTCATCCTCTCTATTTTTAATGCAGGGAAGATGGACCAAAGCAGGCCTGTGTGGAGAGCTGTTCCCATGTGACTATGGTTTCTATACCATTCTAACATGTGAATGTATCACAGGAAGTAGGGCAGTCTCCATGTCAGGAGTCACTAAGACGCAACTGTTAGGACAAAGTGGTGGCCAAGACAGGGACCTCATTTATTTCCTGAAGGTAGTGACCTCACCTCATTTCAGTGGTGATGGAACTCTCTGAATTTTGTGATCCAGGAAGCCAGGCACCCAGAGCCAGTCCCAGTCCCAGTTGCAGTGGGCTCACTTGTTTGGATTCACTAAGGACAGAGTCAGTCTTTCTTGGTACCTACTGATGTAAGGGTTGCCAAATACTAAGAAAGCTCTGAAGAGGGGTCTTTCCTGAGAGCACAGGAATTGGCTCACCACTGCCTCCTGACAACTTCACAGAGTTGACCAAGGAGACCAGATGTGAGACAGAAAGGCCATTTGTGGGGAACATCATATGGCCTACCAGTCAGAGGACACTCCAGATAGTGACAGACCTACTTGTGGGAAAAAGTTGCATTTGTGGGTGTTGGTTTGTGTTTGTGGTTTTTTTCTCATGTTCTGAGAATAGGTAAAAAAGGAGGTTTGTTTGGTTTGGAGTGGACTGTTTCCAGTAAGTCATTTGACAAGGAGACTGTTTCTATGTCTGTGTATCCCACTGTATTTTTCTTTGTAGATATTAGAAAAAAAATAGCTCATTGGTTGTGTCCTGTCTAGTAGAAAGCTTCCCAGCATGCATCCTTTCCAATTAATGAATGGACTGAGGCTTGCCTTATCCATGGGCAACACCGGCTATCTACCTAATTTTCCATTTTTTCATGAATTCTGGCCACTCTCAAGATTAGTATCATGTATTTTTGTACAAGATATCTACCACCTCCAAGCTCTGTGACATGGCCATGTACTGGATAGCTGAAGGGAATGGCGAGCATCTCAGAAAACTCATATATCAGAGTAACCAGGAAAGTCTCCGTGGAGAAACCCTGCTTGGGGCCTTTTGATTACCTATTGTTCTGTTGCTCTGAATGTCAGAAAGGTCTTTGCCTCAGGCCACCCCTTTGTGAAGCCTGAAGAAAACAGTTTTAAAATGGAAATGAATGGGCATCACCTGTGGCTCTTTGCTTCATAGCTTTGGAAATGGATGTGTCTGAATCAGCCTCTTGGCCCTGTGTGAGCCTGTGGTTTAGATTTTCAGCACCTGATGAATCTAAAGAAAGATCCCATGTGGGCATCCAAAACCTAAATGGAAAAAAGATCAGTGATTGTGGATGATGCCTCTCGCCTTCCTCTGTAAGATTCCTGACCTCCATCAAGTGAGAATAGGGATCATTTGTGTCAAATAAGTTCTTCAAAGGGCTGCAGAGGGGAGACAATAGGTGCTTGGGTTTTCTTATAACTCCAATTCACACTAAAAATCTATACCCCACAGTCAGTATGCCTCAAATTTGAGAAGTGGAGTAGTATTAACGGCAGGCCTATTTGATCACTTCTGTTTCACACTAACGTTGTCGAGGCCACCCTGACTTTAGGCAAATGAGGGGCAAGGGAGTTTATTTTTGACACTGTCTTGGGCTGTGCCCCTCATGGAAACCTCCAGCTAGAGGTTATGATTAGTGTCTATATAAAAGATGAAGAGGGCCGTGTGAGAGTGTTTTGGTTTTAATTGTCATCGTTTGTGTAGCAATTGGAAGAGATGCCTGGGTCCACCTGGGCTTGAACTCTGTTGTGATTCCCCTTAGAGACTGAGTTGTGTAACTGACCTCAGAGAAGTATTGCCATGAATTGTGTTGGGATTTCAGAAGGCCACACATGAGATTCACCATTGGAATCTGAGATCTTGGCCCAGGGTGACTTTACACAGAGCACTGGGAATCTAAGCCAGGATATCACAAGATTTTATTCTGAAAGATTCCAGCCATAGTTGAGAGTCAAAACACACATGCAACTCACATTGTAGACCTCAATGGGCCTGGCTTCATGAGACCTTTTGCCAACTCTTTTGGAAGCCTTGCCTGTGAGAGTTCACCAGAGCTTTCATTGAAATGAGATTCCTAACCATTTATTGGTTCCTGTATAAATTGAATCCCACAGTGCCTCCAACTTCATTATTGAAAAATATCTAGATATATACCATGAAATTTTTGAAATTACCATGACCAGGTGGCACTGGAGCACATTTGGATGTCCTGTTGCTAATCATGATTGTACCAGACAGTGCCTTAATTGACTGTGTTTCATGAAAATGCTGTAGAACATAGATGCCAGTAAGTTGGAGCCTGCAGACTAGTGGGCATAAAGCAGTGGAGTGTAGGTGTGTGAAAAAACATCAGTTGTGGGTCCACGTGGATCTGGCATTGGCTTAGAAATGACTTGTCACTGACATGGTACATCCAGCAGACCCTTCTATGTAAAGGCATCTTGTTATATGGAGAGGATTCCTGCCAATGATCAGAATGAGGGGGCTATTGTCGAGTTGAAAAGCTATGTGGGATTTAAGCCTCATTGGTGCATTTTACTGCAGACCCTCACCCACCACATATGAGAGTACATCCTCCAGCACTGTGTCCCAGTGGAACTCCTTGTATTTCGTGAAGCCAATACCAAACTCACAGTGCAGCAGTAAGACACACCACGAAAGTGGAGCATGAACAAATGGCTTTACAGACAACACGGTTAGATACTTAGACCCCAGTGGCCAAAGTTTACCTACAAATAGAGAATTCAGCACTGCTGCCTCATGTCCACTAGAAAATAAGGAACCATGTCATCCAGGTCACATAGATGGAGACCCACCATTGATGGTCTACTACAAAGGAAGCAAAAGCTCCTGACAAAAACATATTTCAACTGCCCAACCTCAGAGGCAGTTTCTCAAAAAGTCATTAGGCCAGCAGAGCTCCATGTTTGTGAAGTGTTTACCCTCTCCCTTTTTGTAAACTGTTCTACCTCCTACAAGTTTGTGAAGTTCTGAGCATTTTCCTTTCCACATATGTATTCACAGATTTTCTAACTCTTCTCCACTAATTGTGTCTTATTTGGGGCGAAGGTAATGTCAAAGCATTGTTCTGGCTGAGAGTGGGAAGATTTTTGTGTAGCACATATTTGCATACATATTAGATTCATTTTCCTATTTTCCATTTGAAATACTGAATCCCTGACACTAACCCATACCCTACTAGACTCTGACTACTAAACCTAATATGATGGAGAAAAAGAAACCTAACAGAATAGAAATACAGGCCTTTCATAGGAGGCATGGTGTATACTTGGACTTGCCTTCTGCTTTATCAATGGTATGTGTTATAAATCTAGTCAACTTTTCATTGTAATACTTCTCCATGAGTTTTTAAAGTTAACGCATATGTAAATTTCTGTCTCTTTTTCTCTGTAGCCTATTCATCAAATGTATTTTTTTATGCATTTTTAGAATTCTAACTGGTATCACATGTACATTCTTGTGAGATCGCTTATTTTCGAAGATACAAATTGTGAGAAGAGATCGCTCCCTCTAAATACAGATGGAACTGGAATTTCCACCTATGGGTGAATTTCCTAGATGAACAATATTATGTATAAATAAATGTTCAGTAAAATGAATATTTTTGGATACGTGGATGATATATATTTCATGATGAATTTCGAATGGCATATATATTGCTACATTTTAATGTCTGTGTATGTGTGTATCTATCTATTTATCTATCTATCTATATAGATATAGATATCTACTCTTAAGATTTTCAAAATATGAAATATATGTGTCTTATTATACACTCCCTAAATAAACTCATGTGTGTGTATGTAGATTTATAATCAACTTTTCACAAAATTATTCTTAGAAATATTCATCCACCTTAAATACATATTTTTTCCTAGTACTGAAAAGTAAATTAAGTGAATGGTGTATACAATTCGTAATATTTCTACAGTGACTGAACCAGTTTCACATCAATGTAAGTAGACACCTATGGGACCATGATGTGTATTTTGAAGTTCATTTTTATTCAGACACTGGTACATTACTATTTCTGCAGTTTATGGACATTATAGGATATATCCTTTCATCCACAATTTCACAAATTTATAGGCATTTGGTTCACTTTCAATCACTTCCTACTTCAGAACACATGTATTCCTCCATGTTTCTTGACTGTTCTTTTCATGAGATTTTTCCAAACACAGTATTATTGATTTCCATAATCACTTTTGAAGCCAAACTCACACACTCTTCATGATAAACCATAACGCTAATATTACCATTAGATGTATAACTGGTTGGAATGAATGTATGTATATCAATATAAGATTTCCTATATATTTTCAGATATCAATTCAATCCATTATTTAACGTTTGAACCAGTTATATTATTTATTCACAGTATGGTCTATTAAGGCATCATCTCTATATTCGTAGACCGATGGTATACCTATTTGTATCCCCAATACTAATTTTTAAGTCTTTAAAATATTGCTTTCAGAAATGGTGGAAGAAATACTGTAGTCACCTGATATACATATACATTTCATCACAGTAATATTCCTGAAACTTAATGCAAGGGTCACACTTATGATTGTATCAAAGCCTATATTGAAAGTGAGCATGTATTACTAACAACATCCATGACCTGATTAACTAATGATCTCAAATATCATTCCTATTGGTGACTACATATTTGTTTCTTCCTAAGATTATATATTGAAACTGAACCCTGTTAAAAATGTCTTATCCTATCACTCACTTTGTACTTTGCCTTATTTCCTAATGTCTCTATTGATGTCTGCTTTCCTACACATTTTCCCCAGTTTATCACTGTGACTGACTGTTCACATATGCTGACATTTACACTCACTCTCTAATCAAAACTCTATATCTAAAGAACATTTGGTACAACTCCTCGACTCACTCAAATGGATTCTTCAAAGCCCTGCAGAGGGTAGCCCATAGTTGCTTGAGTTTTCTCATGACCCCAATTCACATAAAGAATCTATACTCCACAGAGAATAGGCCTCAAATTGGAGAAGTAGAGCAGTATTATTGGCAGGCCTATTTGATCACTCCTGCTTCACAGGAAGAGTTTCGATGCCACCCTGACTTTAGGCAAATGAGGGGCATGTGAGCTTATATTGGACACTGTCTTAAGCTGCGCCCTTCATGGAAACCTCCAGCCAGAGGTTATGATGAGTCTCTAAATTGAAGAAGATGAGGGCCATGTGGGAGTGTTTTGGTTTAATTGTGGTCATTTGTGTGGTGGTTGGAAGAGATGACTGGGTCCACCTGTGCTTGAACTCTGGAGTGATTCCCCTTAGAGACTGAGTTCTGGAACAGATCTCAGAGAAGTATTGGCATGAATTGTGTTGGGATTTTAGGCGGCCACGCATGAGAGTTGCCCTTGGAGACTGAGATCTAGGCCCAGGATAGCTTTCAAAGAGCACTGGGAATCTAAGCCAGGATATCACATGACTTTATTCAGAAAGACTTGGAAGCCATAGTTGAGAGTCAAAACAAACATGGCCCTCAATTGTAGACCTCAATGGGCCTGGCTTAATGTGACCTTTTGGCCACTCTTTGGGAAGCCTTGCCTCTGAGAGTTCTCCCGAGCTTTAATTGAAATGAGCTTCCTCACCATTTCATGGTTCCCGAATGAATTGAATGCCACAGTGCCTCCAAATTTATCTTTGAAAATTGGCTAGATAAATACCATGAAATTTTTTAAATTCTTATGAACAGGTGGCACTGGAGAACCTTTGGATGTCTATTGCTGATCACGAGTGTACCAGACATTGCATTGATTGACTGGGTTTTATGAAAATGGTGAGAACAGAGATGCCAGAATGTTGAGGCCTGCTGACTAGTTGGCCTAGAGCAGTGGTGGGCAGGTGTATGATAAAACATCTGTCGTGGGGCCATGTGGATCTGCCATTGGCTTCCAAATGCCTTGTGACTGACATGGTGCAGCCAGCAGAACCATACAAGTTAAGGGACCTTATTATATGGAGAGGTTTCAGGGCAATATTCAGAATCAGGTTGATATGGACATGGGTGCAAGCTTTTGGGGATAGAAGCCTGGTTGGTGCATTCTCCTGCAGACCCTCACCCACTACACGTGAGAGTACTCTCTATAGCACTGTGTCCCAGTTTTTCTTTTTGTATTTTGTGAAGCCAATACCAAACTCCCAGTGCAGCAGTAAGAAACACCACGAAAAGTGAAGTATGACCAAATGGCTTCACAGACCACATGGTTAGACACTTAGACCCCAGTGGCCTCAGTTTACCTACAAAGAGAGAATTCAGAACTGCTGCCTCATGTTCTATTGCAAATAAGGAACCATGTCATCCAGGTCACATAGATGCTGACACAGCTTTGATGGTCTCACTACAAAGGAAGCGAAAGCTCCTGACAACAACAAATATTTCAAGGGCCCAAACTCAGAGGCAGTTTCTCAGAAATTAATTAGGCCACCAGAGCTCCATGTTTGTGAAGTGTTTACCCTTTACCTTACTTTTGGAAATTCCTCTACCACCTCCAAGGTTGTGAACTCCTGAGCATTTTCTTTTCCAGATATATATTCACAGATTTTCAAACTCTTCTCCACTAATTGTGTATTACTTGTGGTGAAGGAAATATCAAGGCATTTTTTTGGATGACAGTAGGAAGATTTTTGTCTAACAAATATTCGCATACACATTAGATTCATTTTCCTATTTTCCATTTGAAATACTGAATCCCTGACACTAACCCATACCCTACTAGACTCTGACTACTAATCCTAATATGATGGAGAAAAAGAAACCTAACAGAATAGAAATACAGGCCATTCATAGGTGGCATGGTGTATACTAGGACTTGCCTTCTGCTTTATCAAGTGTATGTGTTATAAATCTAGTCAACTTTTCATTGTAGTACTTCTCCATGAGTTTTTAAAGTTAACACATATGTAAATTTCTGTCTCCTTTTCTCTGTAGCCTATTCATCTCATGTATTTTATTATGCATATTTAGAATCCTACCTGGTATCACACATACATTCTTGTGAGCTCACTGTTTTTGGATGATACAAATTGTGAAAAGAGATCACTCCCCCTAAATACTGATGGAACTGAAAATTCAACAAATTGGTGAATTTCCTAGATGAACAACATTATACATAAATCCATGCTCAGTAAAAAGAATATTTTTGGATATGAGGATGATATATATTTCATGATGAATTTTGATTGGCATATATATTGCTACATTTTAATGTCTGTGTTTTTATCTTTATAAATAAATAAATAAATATATATATATATATATATATATATATATATATATATATATATATATATATTTATATATATATACTCTCCAGATTTTTCACAATATTAAATATATGTGTCTTATTATTCACTCCCTAAATACATTCATATTCATGTATGTGGATTTGTAATCAAATTTGCACAAGATTATTCTCAGAAAAATTCATCCACATAAAATACATATTTATTTTCCAGTACTGAAAACAAACTTCGGTGAATTGTGCTTACAAATCCTAATATTTGCATGGTAACTGACCCAGTTTAACATTAATGCAAGTATAATCCTATGGGACATGATGTGTATTTTGAAGTTCATTTTTATTCAACAGTGGTACATTACTATTTCTTCAGTTGATGGATATCATAGGATATAACTTTTCATCCACAAGTTCACAAATCTGTAGGCATTTGGTTCACTTTCAATTACTTCCTGCTTCAGAACATATGTATTCCTCCATGTTTCTTGACTGTTCTTTTCATGAGATTCTTTCCAAACACATTATTTTCGATTTCCATAATCATTTTTGAAGGAAAGAGGCGCCTTACTTACCCCCAGAAAGGTTCGTTGAGGTCTCCTTGTGCTGCGCTGCGTGATTCCCGGCCAATGCACCAAATGTAAGGTTCCGGCGAATGTTGGAGGAAGAGACCATCAAGAAACTGCGGCTCATGCAACAGTAAAAGGCGTTTATTGAGTATCCAATCCAGCATGCAGGGGCTACGTGCTCACTCAAGATGGGAGAGCATCCCAGAGCCCCGAGCAGGGGTTGAGCAGTGCTTAAGTACACTTTTTGGGCAGGGCGGGACTTTACATATATTACAGTCTCCTTTAAGAAATCATCATACACCACGGGAAAATCAAACAACAATTCCTAAACATGATTAGTTCATTTATTGGTGGGAACATGTAAGGCGGGAGTGATAGGTCAGTTCTAAAGCGGGGTACACATTCAAAATGATTGGTTTAGGCCCTGCAATGCCTCTGTGCCAGGCCTCACAGGGTCCTAGGTTATTAAAAAACCAGGCGGTCAGGGGGAATATTTACTGGGTAGTCCGGGAATTGTCCTACAAGCTACAGGAATTTCAGGTTTTGCGTGTAGCATAGGAACTTAACAATACCTGGTCCTTTACATTTTTAACTCAAGCCTTGCTGCTTAAAAACTTTACAACACCCAGTCTTTTACACTTTAACTTTTACACTTTAATTTCAATTTATTTTACCCTTACAGATCACTCCTGGTGCACAAGAAGGGTGTCCAAGCCACCCTGACTTTAGGGAAATGAGGGCCAAGGGAGCTTATTTTGGACACTGTCTTGGGCTGTGCCCCTCATGGAAACCTCCAGCCAGATGTTATGATGAGTGCCTTTATGGAAGAAGAGGAGGGCAATTTGGGATTGTTTTGGTATTAATTGTGGTCATTTGTGTGACGGTTGGAAGAGATGACAGGGTCCACCTGGGCTTGAAGTCTGGTGTGAATCCCCTTAGAGACTGAGTTCTGGAACTGACCTCAGAGAAGTATTGCATGAATTGTTTTGAAATTTTAGGAGGCCACGCATGAGAGTCGCTCTTATAAACTGAGATCAAGGCCCAGGGTGGCTTTCCACAGAGCACTGGGAATATCAGCCAAGATATCCCATGATTTTATTCTTAAAGACTTGGTAGCCATAGTTGAGAGTCAAAACACACATGGAACTCACAACGTATACCTCAATGGTCCTGACTATATTTGACCTTTTGGCCACTCTTTGGGAAGCCTTGCCTATGAGAGTTCTCCAGAGTTTCATTGAAATGAGCTTCCTCAACATTTAGTGGTTCTTGAAACCCACAGTGTCTCCAACTTCATCCTTGAAAAATCGCTAGATAAATACCATGAAATTTTTGAAAATCCCATGACCAGGTGGAACTGGAGAATCTTTGGGTGTCCTGTTGCTGATCATGAGTATACTAGAGGGTGCCTTGATTGACTGGGTTTCATAAAAATAATGTAGAAAAAAGATGCCAGTAAGTTGGAGCCTGCTGAGTAGTGGGCCTAGAGCAGCGGTGGGCAGGTGTGCAGGTGTGTGATAAAACATCTGTGGTAGGTCCATGTGGTTTGGCCATTGGCTACCAAATGGCTTGTGAAGGACATGGTGCAGCCAGCAGACTCTTATTTGTAAAGGCATTTTGATATATGGAGAGGTTTCAGGGCAATTTTCAGAATCAGGTTGACATGGTCAATGGTGCAAGCTATGTGGGAAAGAAGCCTGGTTGGTGCATTCTCCTGCAGACCGTGACCCACCACAGTGACAGAACTCTCTCCAGCACTGTGTCCCAGTTGAAATTGTTGTATTTCGTGAAGCAAATACCAAAGTCCCAGTGTAGCAGCAAGAACCACAACAGAAAGTGGAAGAGGATCAAAAGGCTTCACAGTCCACACGGGGTGACACTTAGCCCCCAGTGGCCACAGTTTACCTACAAAGAGAGAATTCAGCACTGCTGCCTCAGGTTCATTGGAAAATAAGAAACCATGTCCTCCAGGTCACATAGATGCAGACCCAGCTTTGATGGGCTCACTATAAAGGAAGCTAAAGCTCCTGACAACAACATATATTTCAAGTGCCCAACCTCAGAGGCAGTTTCTCAAGAAGTATTTAGGCCAGCAGAGCTCCATGTTTGTGGAGTGTTTACCATGTCCCTTACTTATGGAAACTGCTCTATCACCTCCAAGGTTGGGAACTCCTGAGCGTATTCCATTCCAGATATGTATTCACGTATTTTCTAACTCTTCTCCTCTAATTGTGTCTTACTTGTGGCAAAGGTAATGTCAAGGCATTGTTGTGGATGAAAGTGGGAAGATTTTTGTGTAGCACATATTTGCATACACATTGGATTCATTTTCCAATTTTCCATTCAAAATACTGAATCCCTGACACGAAACTATACCCTACTAGACTCTGACTACTATTCCTAATATGATGGAGAAAAATAACTCAAACAGAATAGAAATACAAGCAGTTCAGAAGAGGCATGGTGTATAGTTGGACTTGCCGTTTGCATTATGTAGGTTAGGTGTTATAAATGTAGTTAATTTTTAATTGAAATAGTTCTCCATGTGTTTTTAATGTTAATGAATATGTGAATTCCTGTATCCCTTTCTCTGTAGCCTATTCAGCACATGTATTTTTATATGCACATATAGAATCCTACCTGGTATCACATATACATTCTTGTGAGGTGGCTGACTTGGCAGATACAAATTATGAGAAGAGATCACTCCTGCTAAATGCTGTTGGATCTTAAAATTCAACTAATGGGTGACCTTCCTAGTTGAACAACATTATTCATAAATCCATGTTCATTAAAATTAATATTTCGGGATCTATGGATGATATATATTTCACCATGAATTTCGATTGGCATATATATTGCCACTTTATAATGTCTGTGTGTGTTTTGTATATATATATATATATATATATATATATATATATATATATATATATATATATACTCTCCAGATTTTTCACAATATGAAATATATGTGTCTTATTATTCACTCCCTAAATACATTCATATTCATGTATGTGGATTTGTAATCAACTTTGCACAAGATTATTCTCAGAAATATTCATCCACCTGAAATACTTATTTGTTTCCTAGTACTGAAAACAAACTTCAGTGAAAGGTGCATACAAATCCTAATATTTCTACAGTAACTTACCAAGTTTAACATCAATGCAAGTAGATTCCTATGGGACATGATGTGTATTTTGACGTTCATTTTTATTTAAAACTGGTACAGTACTATTTCTTCAGTTTATGCACATCCATGGATAAATTTTTCACCCAAAATTTCAAAATTAAAGACATTTGTTTCACTTTCAATCACTTCCTGCTTCCGAACACATGTAGTCCTCCAGGTTTTTCGACTGGTCGTTTCATGAGACTTCTTAACAAACACATTATTTTCGATTTCCATAATCACTTTTGAAGAAAAACTCACACACCCTCTTCATGATAAACCGTAACCTTAATATTACCATTAGACTTATAATTGGTTGTAATGAATGTATGTATACCAATATCAATATATGATTTCCTGTATATTTTCAGATATCAATTTATTCTAATTCCAATTTCTAAAGTTGGATCCAGTTATATTATTTATTCACAGTACGATCTATTCATGCATCATCTCTATATTCATTGACACAGGGTACACCTATTTGTATACCCAATACTAATTTATGGCTTTTAAAAATATTGCTTCCCATAATGGTGGAAGAAATACTCATGTCACCTGATCTACATATACATTTTATCACAGTAATATTCTGGACAAAAATGCAAAGGTCACACTTATG
This sequence comes from Callospermophilus lateralis, assembly GCF_048772815.1. Taxonomy (NCBI): domain Eukaryota; kingdom Metazoa; phylum Chordata; class Mammalia; order Rodentia; family Sciuridae; genus Callospermophilus; species Callospermophilus lateralis. The sequence goes on from NW_027515112.1 coordinate 357,450, forward strand.
ATTGTACCAAACCCTAAATTGAAAGTGAGTATATATTACTAAAAACATCCTTGTCCAGGATGCCTAATTCTCCCAAGTGTCAATATTGTTGGGGACTATATATTTGTTTCTTCCTATGATTATATATTCAACCTCAACCCTGTTGAAAATGTCTAATCCTATCACGCATTTTATAATTTGTCTGATTTCCTAATGTCTCTATTGAGACCTGCTTTCCTATATATTTTTCCCAGTTCATCATTGTGACTGACTCTTCACATGTGCTGACATTTACATTCACTCTCTAAATGAAACCCTATTGCTAAAAAACTATTGGTCCAACTCGAAGACTCACTCTTCTTCCTAAACCTACTATCTTCCAAATCCTACCGACTATCCATTTTTGACTGGATGTTCTCTTCGACATTCAGGCATCTGAGGTGCAAGGTTTTATTCCATTGTGTATAGATTTATCTGAGACTAAAATGCAGAATGTAATTCAAAGCTAAATATCCCAAAGAAGGGCCCAATGCCCTTTCTGGCTTCAAATCGTAACTAGATTTATGTTTTCATACTTATATTTCAAATATATATTCTTATAAATTTTGCAGGTTCCCAATACCATTATTCATCCAGCAGAATGATTCCTAACACAAGTCAAATATGTTATTGACCCTAACCATACACTGTTCCCTCATTCTAAATTTACAGAGAGGAGGGACAGAGTTGGTCTTACAATACAGGAAAGTAGGGGATCTTCCACCTGCTGAGAACCTCAAAGTTCCATGCAGAAATGTTGACTGAAGAAGATGTAGGCAGCTATGAAGGACCTGAGAGAACAAAAGTCATGTTCAATGGCAAACAACCTGTTCAGGATGAAGGGTTCTGTCTGAATCAGCCTCTCACATCTTAATTTAGAGAAGATGGACCAAACCAGGCCTGTGTGGGTAGCTGTTTCTGGGTGCCTATGGTTGTATACCATTCTAAATTGTGAAAGTGTCACAGGAAGTAGGGGCAGCCTCCTTCTCATGTGACACTTGGAAGCCACTGGTAGGACAAAGTGGTTGCCAAGGCAGTGACATCATTCAGTTCCTAAAGGAAGTGACCTCACCTCACTTCCTTGGTGATGGAAATCTCTGAACTTGGGATTCATGAAGCCAGGCACCCAGAGCCAGTCCCAGTCCCAGTCCCAGTGGTCTCACTTGTTTGGATTTACCAAGGACAGTGTCAGTCTTTCTTGGTACCTACTAATGTGAGATGGCCAAATGCCAGGAAAGCTCTAAAGAGGGGTCATTCCTGAGAAAGCAGGTAGTTGCTCACCTCTGGGTCCTGACACCTGCACAGAGTTGGCCAAGGAGACCAGATCTGAGACAGATCAGGCCATTCCATGGGAATATAGTATGGCTCACCAGTCAGAGGACACTCCGGATAGTCACAGAACTTCTTGGGGGAAGGAGGTGCCTTTGTGGGTGTGGGGGTGGGTTTCTGGTTTTGTCTCATGTTCAGAGAATAGGTAGGCAAGGCGCTTTTTTTGGTGTGGAATGAACTGTTTCTAGTAAGTCATTTGACAAGGCGAGTGTTTCTATGTCTGTCTATCACACTGTGTCCGTGGTTGCAGATATTAGAAAAGAAAATGCATCAATGGATGTGTCCTGTCTAGTAGAAAGCTTCCCAGCATTCATCCTGTCCAATTTATGAATGGATTTCAGATTGCCTTTTCGATGGGTAACACCTGCAATCTTCCTAAGTTTCAGTTTTCTTCTGGACTTCTGCCCCTCTCCAGAATAGGCTCATGGTTTTATGTCTAAGGTATGTACCACTTCCAATCTCTGTGCCATGACCATGTACTGGATAGCTCAAAGGAATGGCGAGCATCTCTGAAAAATCAGATATTAGTGTGACCATTAAATCTCAGTGGAGAAACCCTGCTTTGGGCCTTTTGCTTACCTATTGTTCTGTTGCCCTGAATGTCAGGAAGTTCTTTGCCTCAGGCCACCTCTTTGTGAAGACTGAAGAAAACAGTTTTCAAATGGAAATGAATGGCAACACCTGTGGCTCTTTGCTTAATTGCTTTGGAAAGGGATGTGTCTGAATCAGCCTCTTGGCCCTGTGTTAGGCCGTAGCTTAGATTCTCAGCACCTGATGGATCTAAAGAAAGATCCCATGGGTGCATTAAAAACCAAAATGGCCAAAAGAGCAGTCATTGTTTATGAAGACTCTCGCCTTCCTCTCTAAGGTTCCTGACATCCATCAAGTGAGAATAGGGATCCTTTGTTTCAAAAGAGTTCTTCAAAGCCCTGCAGAGGCTATCCCATAGGTGCTTGGGTTTTCTCATGACCCCAATTTACATGAAGAATCTAAACCCTACAGTCAGTAGGCCTCAAATTGGAGAAGCCAAGCTGTATTAACGGCAGGCCGATTTGATCACTCCTGTTTCACAGTCAGGATTTCCAGGCCACACTGACTTTAGGCAAATGAGGGGCAAGGGAGGTTATTTTGGACACTGTCCTGTCCTGCGCCCCTCATGGAAACCTCCATCCAGAGGTTATGATGAGTGTCTATATGGAAGAAGAAAAGGGTTATGTGGGAGCGTTTTGTTTGGAATTGTGGTAATTTGTGTGGCACTTAGAAGAAAAGACTGGGTCCACCTGGGCTTGAACTCTGTTGGGATTCCTCTTAGAGAATGAATTCTGGAACTGACCTCAGAGAAGTATTTTCATGAATTGTGTTTGGTTTTTACTAGGCCATGCATGAGAGTCGCCCTTGGAACCTGAGATCTAGGTGCAGGGTGGCTTTCCCCAGAGCACTGGGAATCTCAGCCAGGATATCACATGATTTTATTCTGAGAGACTTTGCAGCCACAGTTGAGAGTCAAAACACACATGGACCTCACATTGTAGACCTCAATGGGCCTGGCTTCATGTGACCTTTTGGCCACACTTTGGGAAGTCTTGCCTGTGAGTGTTCTCTAGAGCTTTCATTGAAATGAGCTTCCTCAACATTTAATGGTTCCTGAATAAATTGAAACCCAAAGAGCCTCCAACTTAATCCTCGACAAATGGCTTGATAAATACCATGAAATTTTTGAAATTCCCATGACCAGGTGGCACTGGAGAACTTTTGGATATCCTGTTGCTGACCATCAGTGTACCAGACAGTGCCTTGACTGACTTTGTTTCATGAAAATTGTGTAGAACAGTGATGCCAGTAAGTTGGAGCCTGCTCATTAGTGGGCCTAGAGCAGTGGTGTGAAGGTGTGTGATAAAACATGTGTGGTGGGGCCATGTTGATCTGCCATTGGCTTGCAAATGCCTTGTGACTGACAGGGTACAGCAAGCAGACCCTTATATGTAAAGGCATCTTGTTATATGGATAGGTTTATGGGCAATGTTCAGAATCAGGTTGGCTACCTGGTACAACACGTACATTCTTGTGAGGTGGCTGACTTGGCAGATACAAATTGAGAGAAAAGATCACTCCTACTAAACCCCATTGAAACTGAATATTCAACATATGGGTGAGCTTTCTAGTTGAACAACATTATACATAAATCCATGTTCAGTAAAATGAATATTTTTAGATCTGTGGATAATATATATTATATGATGAATTTTGATTGACATATATATTGCTACTTTTTTGTCTGTGTGTGTTTTGTGTGTGTGTGTGTGTATATATATATACACACACACTCTCCAGATATTTCAAAAAATGAAATATATGTATCTCATATACACTCCCTAAATTCATTCATGTTCATGTATCTGGATTTATAATCAACTATTCACAAGATTATTCTCAGAAATATTCATGCACCTGAAATTTGCCTAATGCTCTCAAATATCAATCCTATTGGTGTCTACATATTTGTTTTTTCCTAAGATTATATATTCAAACTCAATCCTTTTCAAAATATCTAGTCCTGTCACTCACTTTGTAATTTCCCTGATTTCATAATGTCTCTATTGATATCTGCTTTCCTACATATTTTCCCCAGGTCATTATTGTGACTGACTCTTCAACTGTGCTCACATTTACATTCACTCTCTAACTGAAACCGTATTGCTAAAGAACTTTTGTTCTAAATTCTATACTCACTCTTCTTCCTAAACCTACTGACTATCTTCCTAATCCTACCAACTATACCTTTTTCACTGGATGTTCTCTTCTACATTCAATCATCCAAGTAAATGTCGGGCAAGCTTTGGAGAAGGAGACGACCAACAGAGTACTCATGATACAGCAAAAGGTTTATTGGGTTTCCAGCATGCTGGGGCTCAGAGCTCACTTTAATATAGCAGATAGCCCTGAGAATAGCTTAAGTAGAGTTTGTATACTTTCCCTGGAGAAGGCAGGGAGGGAAGTTTATTGATGGGTCACTACGAGTGGGCAGTTTGCATGCAACTGGGTGAGGGAGTACATTCTGTAGTTTGGCAGTTGGGGACAGCACATTTTGGGAACAAGTTTTGCAAGCATTTCTCAAGATTTCAACAGTTTTTTGTTAAGCATAGGGAAATACAGGAAGTGACAAGTACTTATTTTATTAACCTTTCATTCCTCACTTCGTTTTCTGGCTACTTTTAATCATAAAAATTATCATTGGGGGGTCTCCTAGTGGGGTATTACCATAAGTTTAACTCGTCCAATTTGAGCCTGGAGAAAAGAAATTACACGGTTGAGAAAACAGGGTTTTATAGTTATCAATAATATGAGGATTATTATTGGACCGGCCAGGGTTGATAAAAACGTAGTTAACCAGGGGCACTATGTGAACCAAGACTCAAACAACCCTTTTTGGGTCTCTCTCTCTCTTGTTGATGCTCTTTAATGTGTCTTTTTAATTTACTCATAGATTTTATTACAACTCCAGTATGTTCGGCATAAAAACAACATTCTTCCCTCAATGCAGCACAAAGGCCCCCTTCTTTAATGAAGAGGAGGTCCAAACCTCAACTGTTCTGTAAAACAACTTCAGAGAGAGAGGTTAAAGTTTCATGCAAAGCTCTGATGGTGGTTTCTAATATCTTAGTTTTGGTCTATTGCTGCTTCTAATTGGGTCATTTATTGTGTCACATGGACAAGGGCAGTGGTTCCTGGGCCCACCCGTGCAGCAAATCCTATTCCTAATATGATGGCTAAAGTGAGGGATATATGCTCCCAGTGGAACCTGGTTGTATGTCCCCCTATTTGATCTTCAAATGAACCTGCTTCATAATAGAGCACTCTGGGAAACATCTGCACCATTACACGATTAATCACATCTGTTGACCATTTCATGAAAACATAAACAAGGTTTAAGTATATAGAATTATTCTGTTGTAAGGACGGACAAGGCAAGGCACCTAAGATAGCACTAAAGACAGGGAGACAGTCCTATTTGGTTGCAACCGGATTCAGAGGGCATTGCTTCTGTTGTAATCAATTAATCCCCTGAAACTCAAGTTTAGGTAGTTTCAGAATTTTGTACCCAACATGTAAGGGAAGGTGCTCAGAAGCTCACAGTCTGCAGAAGTTCAAAAACGCAGTATTTGTTCCTGTTTTTCCCCTGTTCTGGGCAAGTTAACTTTTAAAGGACACCTGGGAGGGGGAGAGCTTTTTCTTCCCTTTCTTATTTTACCCCTGCCAGCTGTTACCATGGAGCCCAGTTGGTAACTTCTTTATCTTAGAAATGTAGCCATCTCTGTGAATCCCCAGCTCAAGGACAGAGGCCTTGTTCACATATTTTGTGAAAAAGTAGTAAAAGGGTGTCTACCTGAGAAGTGCTGATTTTTTTAGCCACTGGCCAAGTAGAACAGGGCAACACGAAAAGAGGAAGTTTATCTACATTGAACTCTTTTATAGGGACTCTTTTGCTGAAAGTCCTAAAGTCAGCCATGGTGATGACTTCTGGAGAAGGTCAGTTAAGACTTTTCTGTGGGCCTAGTGCAGAGGGGGAAGACGGGGAAGGTGGGCTGAGATCAGCTCCGTGGATCTGAGAATGAGGAAGGAGAGATGTAAAAGAATAATGGGAAATGGGTTTGAGATTTTCCTAGCAACAAAAACTTGAGCAGTAGAACAGGTAGAGCAGAGAGGATGATGGGAGTGAGTATCTCAAAACGCATATGAGCGACGTTTAATTATTAGTAAACTGTTTTCAGTGATGACAAACCAACTTTAAAGGCCATTTTTATTACAACTTAGATAGGGGACTGAGGGCTCTCCTCAGCTGGTTTGAGCTTTGGTTTAGCTGGTTAGAAGACCTGGCGGGACCCGGTGCGGGCACTGACAGGACAAGAGAGGAGTGAGTGGGTGGAGGGGTACTTCAGTAACTGCTGCCTCAGCAAGGAGGCAATGGTCTGAGAACCGGCAGAGGTTTGGGTTTTTGATCTAGTAATTGGAGGGGAGAAATCAGGTTGCTGAGGTGGGAGTGACAGCAGAGTGTCTGGAGCAGAAGGCTGAGGGTGAGGATCTATTGGAGAAGCATAGTTCAGGATGTGAGTGAAGGAGGGAAAAGGTCACGCAGAATTTGAGGATCTAGAGACCCCTCTGGGGGCCATCGGTTCTTCTTATCTAATTGGTAATATGGCCAATGATGTGTACTGAATTTGATGAGGAGTTTGGGTTCCATCAGGCAGCCCCTGTTTGCTCACATCCCCATGACTTACAGAAGAAGTCGGCTTTCCCCCCACACAGCCGTGACTGTGGCTTTGAGAGTCTGCCCGGCAAACATAGTAATCTAGGCTAGCCAACCTGCATCTGGCTTGCATGTCCCTTCATCCATAATGTTTGTTTCCATTATCTATGGTACAGAAGTAATTTAATGGAATTTTAGTGGTATCCTCTTCATCAGGGATATCCCAATAGGTAAGACCTATAGCCAGCTGACAAATGTCTGGGAGGAGTGATGGCCACCAGGTCCCTCAGGGGGCTGTATGCGAGATAGATTATACTTCTTTTCCAGTAGGATTTGTGATCAGCCATCACTGCTGAATGGGCTGATGTGGCTTAGGACTACTTGTGGCCAAGGAGAGAGTCCACAGACTTATCCACATGGCGAATACGCAATTTGAAGGTTTTACCAGTCTTTTCCAGTTTCCAGCCAGAGTCTGGACAGGGCGCAGGCTTGAGATGAGAGGCATGGATCCAGAAATTGATTCCGTCTACCTTTACCACTGTAGGTGTTATAAGTAGCACCGGCTATGGTCCTTTCCAGCGGGGTTTCAAGCATGATACCTGATGTCGTCTTACGTAGATGAAGTCTCTTACTTGATATCGATGTGGAGTCCCTTTGTCCCCAGTTTGATAGGCAGTGGCCAGCTGTTTACACAGGTATCACTGAGTTCTTTTTAGAGCTTTAAGTCTGTCAAGCAAGGGGGTGTGGATGGAATGGTTAGGTCTTTGAGTCGGGCTTAGATCCCTTACTGCAGGAGGGCAACAATAGAGAATTTCACAGGGGCTAAGGTTACTCAAAGAAACAGAGGGAGTATTTCTTGCATGAAACATTGCATAAGGCAGGAGCATAGTCCAATCTTTTATGCTGTTCTCTAAGTTTAATTTTCTTAAGGTCTCTTTAATGGTTCAATTTATTCTATCTGCCTGTCCTGAACTCGGGTATCTATAAGCACAATATAACTTCCAATTAATTCCCTGGTTCCTGGCTAACCCCTGACTTACCTGGGCCATGAACACCGGTCCATTATCAGACCCTATTACCGGCTTAGCTTCCTCCAATGGTAAAGAGGCTGAGTCAGCAGCAGGGAAATCCATTTGAGGGTGTTGTGGGTTAGGGGACAAGGGCAGGGGATTAGTAAGGGAAGAAGAGTCCAGTAGAGTCAAATCTGTGACTCGGGGAGAACAGGGGGTGGAGGAGGAGGAGGTTGAGAGGGTTTGAGAGATCATGGGGGAAGGAGTAGGAGCAGAGGCAGGGGCAAGGAAAGGCTTCACCCATGGAGGAGGAGATTTGCAGATGTTCTGCCAAGTTAAGATATATGGCTGTTGATCCAGATGGCTATGTGTCCCCGGCTGAGATAATATCTCTGAATTTTTAAATTAGTGCAAAGTAGAAAGATCCTTCTAGGGGCCATCCGAATTCAAAGGTGGGCCATTCTGAGGCACAGAGATTCTGCCAGGTCCAGCATTTTACTAAAACAAGAAAGATTCTGAGCTCTTAAGCGGACTTTGTTCCAGTGATCAAGGGTCAGGGACAGAGGCATTGAACTGCTCTTTCCCATAATGAAAGGTACACAAAAAGCAAAAGCAAGGAGACATGACACAGATAAGACAAGACCATAAACACAGGCAATGGACGTCAAACACTGAAACCAGGAATGAGTAGCCGGCAAAACCCGATGGGATGACAATACCGAATCTGAAACAAAATATCACTGAGTTGAGGAGACTATTGTTCCTTAATTTCCCGAGTTTTCTGGGGCGTCCCTCAGGGAGGTGCCCTGTGTCTCCGTGACATGTCTCTCAGCCACCTTCGGAGGGAGCTCAGGCTCTTCATCGCCAGAGATTTTGCCAAGCCCTAACATGAAACCTGAAACCAGAAAGAGGCGCCTTACTTGCTCCGAGAGGAGCCCATTGGGGTCTCTCGTCTGCCACTGCCAGAACTCGGTGGAACCTCAATATGTAAAGGTCGGGCGAGTGTCGAAGGAAGAGACCACCAAGAGTCTGTCTCATGCAACAGCAATGGGTTTATTTGGGGTTCAGCATGCTGTGGCTCAGAACTCACTTAAATAGAGCAGAGAGCCCTGAGAACACCTTAAGCACAGCTTATATACTTTCCTTGGAGAGGGAAGAGGGAAGTTTACTAATGGGTGAGGGCATGTGGGCGGTTTGCATGACACTGAGTGAGGGAGTACATTCTGCAGTTTGGCAGTTGGGAACAGAACATTCTGGAAACAAGATTAGCAAACATTTCTCAAGATTTCAACAGTGTTTTGTTAAGCATACAGAAAAACAGGAAGTGACAAGTACCTATTTTATTAACCTTTCAGTACGGACTATCCCTTTTCGACTAGATGTTCCTTCTACATTAATTCATCCAAGGTACAAGGTCCTATGGCATTGTATATCGATTTAATTGAGACACCTCTGCAGAACGTAATTCAAAGCTGCATATCCAAATCAAGAGCCCAATGCCCTTCTGGACTTCAAATCATACTTAGATTTCTGTTTTCATACATATATTTCACCTATATATTCTTATACACATAGCAAGTTCCCAATACCATTATTCATCCAGCAGAATGATTTCTAACCCAAACCGAACATGTTATTAACCATAACCATACACTGTTCCCTCAATCTAACTTTACAGAAGAGCAGGGAAAGAGTTGATCTTACAATACTGAAATGTAGGGAATCTTCCACCTGCTGAGAACCTCAAAGGTCCATGCAGAAATGATCCCTGGAGAAGAGGTAGGCAGCTATGAAGGACCTGAGAGACCAAAAGTCATCTTCCATGGCAAACAACCTGGTCAGGATAAAAGGTTGTGTATGAATCAGCTTCTCTTCTTAACGTAGAGAAGTTGGACCAAACTAGGCCTGTGTGGAGATCTATTCCTGGGTGCCTATTGTTGATATACCATTCTAACTTGTGAAAGTGTCACAGAAAGTAGGGGCAGCCTCCGTATCATGGGACCCTTGAAAGCAACAGTTAGGACAAAGTGGTTGCCAAGACAGTGACCTCATTCAATTTCTGAAGGAAGAGACCTCACTTAACTTCCTTGGTGATGGAACTCTCTGAATTTGGGATCCAGGAAGCCAGGCACCCAGAGCCAGTACCTGTAGCAGTCCCAGTGGTCTCACTTGTTTGGATTCAGCAAGGACAGAGTCAGTCTTTGTTGGTACCTACAGATGTGAGGAAGGCCAAATGAGAGGAAATCTCTGAAGCGGGGCTTTTCCTGAGAAAGCAGGTAGTGGCTCACCGCTGGCTACTGAGAACTTCACAGAGTTTGCCAAGGAGACCAGATCTGAGACAGGACAGGCCAATTTGGGGGAACATATTATGGCCCAAAAGTCAGAGGACACTCTGGATAGTCACAGACCTACTTGGGGGAAGGAGGTGCCTTTGTGGGTGTGGTTGTGGGTTTGTGGTTTTGTCTCATTTTCCTAGAATAGGTATTAAAGTCGGTTTGTTTGGATTGAAGTTTAGTGTTTCTAGTAAGTCTTTTGACATGGCGAGTGTTTCTATGTCTCAGTATTTCACTGTGTCCGTGGTTGTATGCATTAGAAAAGAGAATGCATCAATGGATGTGTCCTGTCTAGTAGAAAGCTTCTCAGCATTCAAATTGCCGCATTTATGAATGGACTGTAGCTTGCCCTATTGATGCGCAACACCTGCTATATTCCTAAGTTCCTGTTTTCTTTCTGAATTCTGGCCACTCTACAGAATAGGACCATGGTTTTTTGTTCACGATATGTACCACCTTCAAGCTCTGTGACTGGCCATGTACTGGATAGCTGAAAGAAATGGCAAGCATCTCAGAAAACTCAAGTATCAGTGTGAGCAGGAAATTCTCAGTGGAGCAACCCTGCTTTGGACCATTTGCTTACCTATTGTTCTGTTTTCCTGAATTTCAGGAAGGTCTTTGACTCAGGCCACCTTTTTGTGAAGCCTGAAGAAAACAGTTTTCAAATGGAAATTATTGGGCATACATGTGGCTCTTTCCTTAACTGCTTTGAAAAGGGATGTGTCTGAATCAGCCCCTTGGCTCTGTATGAGGCAGTGGCTTAGATTCTCAGCACCTGAGGGATCTAAAGAAATTTTCCATGCGTGCATTCAAAACCAAAATGGCCAAAAGAGCAGTCATTGGCATGAAGTCTCTCGCCTTCCTCTGTAAGGTTCCTGACCTCCATCAAGTGAGAATAGGAATCCTTTGGGTCAAACGAGTTCTTCAAAACCTGCAGAGGCTAGCCCATAGGTGCTTGGGTTTTCTCATGACTCCAATTCACATAAAGAATCAATATCTGACAGTCAGTAGGCCTCAAATTGGACAAGCAGAACAGTATTAACATCAGGCCTATTTGATCACTCCTGGTTAACAGGAAGCGTGTCCAGGCCACCCTGACTTTGGGCAAATGAGGGGCAAGGTAGATTATTGTGGATACTGTCTTGGTCTGCGCCCCTCATGGAAACCTCCAGCCAGAGGTTATGATGAGTGTCTATATGGAAGGAGATGAGGGCCATATGGGAGTGTTTTGGTTTTAATTGTGGTCAATTGTGTGGTAGTTGGAAGAGATGACTGTGTCCACCGGAGCTTGAACTCTGGTGTGATTACCCTTAGAGACTGAGTTCTGGAACTGACCTCAGAGAAGTATTGCAAAAAATAGTGTTGGGATTTTAGGAGGTCACGCATGAGAATCACCTTGTAATCTGAGATCTAGGCCCAGGATGGCTTTCCACAGTGCTCGGGGATTCTGAGCAAGGATATCACATGATTTAATTCTTAAAGACTTGGGACCCTTAGTTGAGAATACAAACACACATGGATCTCACTTTGTATACCTCAATGGGCCTGGATTCATGTGACCTTTTGGCCACTCTTTGGGAAGCCTTCCCCGTGAGTGATCTCCAGAGCTTTCATTGAAATGAGCTTCCTCACCATTTAATGGTTCCTGAATTAATTGAAACCCACAGTGCCTCCAACTTCATCCTTGAAAAATGGCTAGATAAATACCATGAAATTTTTGAAATTTCCATGACCAGGTGGCACTGGATAAACTTTGAATGTCCTGTTGCTGATCATGATGGTACCAAACTGTGCCTTGATTGACTGGGTTTCGTGAAAATGTTGTAGAACAGAGATGCCAGTAAGTTGGAGCCTGCTGAGTAGTGGGCATAGAGCAGTGGACTGTAGGTGTGTAAATAAATATTTTTGGTAGGATCACCTGGATCTTCCATTGGCTTCCAAAAGACTTGTGACTGACATGGTGCAGGCAGCCGACCCTTATATGTAAAGGCATCTTTTTACATGGAGAGGTTTCAGGGCAATGTTCAGAATCAGGTTGCTATAGTCAAGTGGGAAAGCTATGTGGGATTAAAGCCTGGTTCGTACATTCTCTTGTCGACCATGACAAACCACACGTGACAGAACTCCCTCTATCATTGTGTCCCAGTTGAACTCCTTGTATTTCATGAATCTAATACGAAACTCCCAGTTCAGGAGTAAGAAACACCCTGAAAATTGGAGCATGACCAAATGGCTTCACAGACCACACGGGAAGACACTTAGCTCCCAGTGGCCACAGTTTACCTACAAAGAGAGAATTCAGAACTGCTGCCTCATTTTCATTAGAAAATAAGGAACCATGTCCTCCAGGTCACATAGATGCAGACCCAGATTTCATGGTGTCACTACAAACGAAACTAAATTTCCTGACAATTACAAATATTTCATGTGCCCAACCACAGAGGAAGTTTCTCAAGAAGTCTTTAGGCCAGCAGAGCTCCATGTTTGTGAAGTGTTTACCCTCTCCCTTACTTTTGGAAACTGTTCTTCTACTTCCAGTGTTGTGAACTTCTGAGCATTTTACATTTCTCATATGTATTCACAGATTTTCTAACTCCTCTCCTCTAATTGTGTCTTACTTGGAGTGATGGTTATGTCAAGCCATTGTTCTGGAAGAGAGTGGGAAGTTGTTCCTGTAGTACATGTTTGCATACACATTAGATTAATTTTTCTATTTTCCATTTGAAATACTGAATCCCTGACACCAACCCATACCCTACTAGAATCTGACTACTAATCCTAATATGATGGAGAAAAAGAAACCTAACTGAATAGAAATACAGTCCTTTCATAGGAAGCATGGTGTATACTTGTATTTGCCTTCTGCTTTATCAAGAGTATGTGTTTTAAATCTAGTCAACTTTTTATTATAATATTTCTTCATGAGTTTTTAAAGTTATCACATATGTAAATTCCTGTCTCCCTTTCTCTGTATCCTATTCAGCACATGTATTTTTTATGCACATATACTATCCTACATGGTATCCCACGTACATTCTTGTGAGCTCACTGACATTGGAATATAAAAATTGTGAAAAGAGATGACTCCCCCTAAATACTGATTGAACTGAAAATTCAACCTATGGGTGAGCTTCCTAGTAAAAAACATTATACATAAATCCATGTTAATTAAAATGAATATTTTTGAATATGTGGATGAATTATATTTTATGATGAATTTCAATTGGCATATATATTTCTACATATTACTTTGTGTGTGTGTGTGTGTATTTGTGTGTGTATATATATATATATATATATATATATATATATATATATATATATATATATTCTCCAGAATTTCCAAAATATGAAATATATGTATCTTATTATACACTCCCTAAATTCATTCGTATTCATGTATTTGGGTGTATAATCAACTTTACACAAGATTATTCTAAGAAATACTCAACCACCTGAAATACATATTGGTTTCCTACTACTGAAAACTAAGTTCAGTGAATGGTGCTTACAAATCCTAATATTTCTACTGTAACTGACCCAGTTTAACATCAATGCAAATAGATTTCTATGGGACATGATGTGTATTTTGAAGTTCATTTTTATTAAACACTGGTACATTAAAATTTCTTCAGTTTATGTACATCATAGGATATATTTTTTTTCATTCACAACTTCACAAATTTATTGGCATTTGGTTCACTTTCAATTACTTACTATTTCAGAACACATGTATTCCTCCATATTTCTCTACTGGTCTTTTCACTTGACTTCATTCTAAACACATTATTTTCGATTCCATTATCATTGTTCAAGCAAAACTCACTCTTCATGATAAACTGTAACCCTAATATTACCATTAGATATATAACAGGTTGGAATGAATGTATGTATATCAATATAAGATTTCATATATTTTTTTCAGATGCAAATTCAATCCATTATTTAAAGTTGGAACCAGTTATATACTTTATTCACAATATGGTCTATTCATGCATCATCTGAATAATCAACACAGGGTACACCTTTTCGTATCCCCAGTACTAATTTATAAGTTTTCAGGATATTGCTCCCCATAATGGTGGAAGAAAGACTCATGTCACCTGATCTACATATACATTTATCACAGTAGTATTCTGGACACAAAATGCAAAGGTCACACTTATGATTGTACCAAAGCCTAAATGGAAAGTGAGCATGGATTATTAAAAACATCTGTCCAGGTTGAGTAATGCTCTCAAATGTCAATCCTCTTTGTTACTACATACTTGTTTTTTCCTAAGATTATATATTCAACCTCAAGCCTTTTGAAAATATCTAATCCTATCACTCACTTTATACTATGCCTGATTTCTTAATGTCCCTATTGATATCTGCTTTTCTACATATTGTCCCCAGTTCATCATTGTGACTGTAACTTCAAATGTGCTGACATTTACATTCACTCTCTATCTGAAACCCTATTGCTAAAGAACTTTTGGTCCAACTCCTATACTCACTATTCTTCCTAAACCTACTGACTATCTTCCTAATCCTACAGACTATCCCTTTTTGACTGCATGTTCTCTTCTACATTCAAACATCCGAGGTACACGGTCCTATGCCATTGTATATCGATTTATCTGAGACCTCGGTGCAGAACATAATTCAAGCTAAGTATACCAATCGTGGTTTCAATTTCTATCTGGGCTTCAAATCTTTCCTAGATCTCTGTTCTCATACATATATTTCACGTCTATATTCTTATAAATATCACAGGTTCCCAATACCATTATTCATCCAGCATAATTATTCCTAACCCAAATCGAACATGCTATTAACCCTAACCATACACTGTTCCCTCAATCTCATTTACAGAAGAGCAGGAACAGAGTTGGTCTTACAATACAGGAAGGTAGGGGATTTTCCACCAGCTGACAACATCAAAAGTCCATGCAGAAATAATCCCTGGAGAAGATGTAGGCAGCTATTAGGGACCTGAGAGAGCAAAAGTCATCTTACATGGAAAACATCCTGGTCATGATGAAAGGATGTGTCTGAATCAGCCTCTCTTTTCTTAATGTAGTGAAGATGGACCAAACCAGGCCTGTGTGGAGAGTTGATCCCGGGTGCCTATGGTTGATATACCATTCTAACTTGTGAAAATGTCAGAGCAAGTAGGTGCAGCCTTCATCTGATGGGACCCTCGGAAGGAACTGTTAGGAAAATGTGGTTGCCAGGGTAGTGACCTCATTCAGTTCCTGAAGGAAATGAACTCAACTTACTTCCTTGGTGATGAAACTCTCTGAACATGGGATCCAGGAAGCCAGGCACCCAAAGCCAGTCCCAGTGCAAGTCCCAGTGGTCAAACTTGTTTGGATTTACCAAGGACAGAGTCAGTCTTTCTTGGTACATACTGATGTGAGGTTGGCCAAATGCCAGGAAGATCTGAAGAGGGGCCTTTCCTGAGAAAGCAGGTAGTGGCTCATCACTGGCTTCTGACAGTATCACAGAGTTGGCCACGGAGACCAGATCAGAGACAGGACACCCCAATATGGGGGAATATATCATGGCCCACCAGTCAGAGGACACTCTGGATAGTCAGAGACCTACTGGGGGAAGGAGGTGCCTTTGTGGGTGTGGTTGTGGGTTTGTTGTTTTGTCTCCTGTTCTCAGAATAGGTAGGAAAGGTGGTTTGTTAGTTTTGGAGTGGACTGTTTCTAGTAAGTCATTTGACAAGGCGAGTGTTTCTGTGTCTATATATCCCATTGTGTCCGTGGTTGTAGACATTAGAAAAGAAAATGCATCAAGGGATTTGTCCAGTCTACTAGAAAGCTTCCCAGCATTCATCCTGTGCAATTTATGAATGAACTGCAGCTTGCCTTATAAATGGGCAACACTCGCCATCTTCCTAAGTTCCTGTTTTCTTCCTGAATTCTGGCCACTCTCTAGAATACGCTCATGGTTTTGTGTCCAAGATATGTACCACCCCAAGCACTGTGACATGGCAATGTACTGGATAGCTGAAGGGAATGGCGAGTATCTCAGAAAACTCAGATATCAGTGTGACCAAGAAAGTCTCAGTGGAGAAACCCTGCTTTGGGCCTTTTGCTTCCCTGTCTGTTGCCCTGAATGTCAGGAAGGTCTTTGCCTCCGGCAACCCCTTTGTGAAGACTGAAGAAAACAGTTTTCAAATGGAAATAAATGGGCATCACCTGTGGCTCTTTGCTTAATTGCTTTGGAAAGGGATGTTTCTGAATCTGCATCTAGGCCCTGTGTGAGCCTGTGGCTTAGATTCTCAGCACCTGATGGATCTAAAGAAAGATCCCATGTGTGCATCCAAAACTAAAATGGCAAAAAGGGCAGTCATAGTGGATGAAGTCTCTTGCCTTCCTCCAGACAAAAGCTGAATAAAGATACTATAGAACTCAATAGCACAATCAATAACCTAGACGTAACCAACATATATAAAATATATCAACCATCATCAAGTGGATACACGTTCTTCTCAGCAGCACATTGATCCTACTCCAATATAGACCATATATTATGCAATAGGGAAACTCTTAGTAAATATAAAGGTATGGAGATAATACCATGCACCATATCTGATCATAATGGATTGAAACTTTAAATCAATGAAAAAAAAAGGAAGGAAAAATTCTACATCATATGGAAAATGCACAATATGTTACTGAATGATCAGTGGGTTACAGAAGACATAAAGGAGGAGATAAAAAAATTCTTAGAGACAAATGACAATAGAGACACAACATACCGGATTGTATGGGACACAATGAAAGCCGTTTTAAGAGGGAAATTCATTTCTTGTAATTCTTTCCTCAAAAAAAGTAAAAAACAACAACAAATAAATGAACTCACACTACACCTCAAAAACCTAGAAAAGGAAGAGCAAAACAACATCAAATGTAGTAGAAGACAAGAAATAATTGAAATTAGAGGAGAAATCAATGAAATTGAAACAAAAAATCTACATTGTAAAAATTGAAATAAATAAGAGTTGGTTCTTTGAAAAAATAAATATGTTCGACAGGCCCTTAGCCATGCTAACGAAGAGAAGAAGAGAGAGAACTCAAATTACTAACATATGGAATAAAGATGGAAATATCACAACACACACTACAGAAACACAGAAGATAATTAGAAAGTATTTTGAAACCCTATATTCCAATAAAATAGAAGATAAAGAAGATATCGATAAATTTCTTAAGTCATATGATCTGCCCAGATTGAGTCAGGAAGACACCCACAATTTAAATAGACCAATAACAAAGGAAGAAAAATAAGAAACCATCAAAAGACAACCAACCAAAAAGAGCCCTGGAACGGATAGGTATTCAGTGGAGTTCTACAAAACCCTCAAAGTAGAATTAATACCAATACTTTTCAAGCAATTTCAAAAAATAGAAAAAGAAGGAGTTCCTCCAAATTCATTCTATGAGGCCAACATCACCCTGATTCCAAAACCAGACAAAGACACTTCAAAGAAAGAAAACTACAGACCAATACCTCTAATAAACTTGGATGCAAAAATTCTCAATAAAATCATGGTGAATTGAATACAAAAGCATATCAAAATAATTGTGCTTCATGATCAAGTAGGATTCATCCCTGGGATGCAAGCCTGGATCAATTTATGGAAATCAATAAATGTAATCCACCACATCAATAGACTTAAAGACAAAAACCATATGATCATCTTGATAGATGTAGATAAAGCGTTTGACAAAGTACAGCATTCCTTTATGTTCAAAACACTATAAAAATTAGGGATAACAAGAACTTACCTCAACATGGTAAAAGCTATATATGCTAAACCTCAGGCTAGCATCATCCTAAATGGAGAAAAACTGAAGGCATTCCCTCTAAAATCTGGAACAAGACAGAGATGCCCTCTATCACCACTTCTATTCAGTTTAGTTCTTGAAATACTAGCCAGAGCAATTAGACAGACAAAAGAAATTAAAGGCATAAAAATAGAAAAAGAAGAACTTAAATATTCGCTATTTGAGGATGACATGATAATATATTTAACAAACCCTAAAGGGTATGCAAAGAAACTGCTAGAGTTAATAAATGAATTCAGCAAAGTGCCAGTATATAAAATCAACAAGAAAAAATCAAAGGCATTCCTGTATATCAGCAACAAAACTTCTGAAATTGAAATGAGGAAAACCACTCCATTCACAATATCCTCATAGAAAATAAGATACTTGGGAATCAACCTAAAAAAAGAGGTGAAAGATTTATACAATGAAAGTTACATAACTCTAAAGAAAGAGATAGAAGAAGATGTTAGAAGATGGAAAAATGTACCCTGTTCATGTATAGGCAGAACTAACATCATCAAAATTGCGATATTACCCAAAGTTCTCTACAGGTTTAATGCAATGCCAATCAAAATCCCAATGGCATTTCTTGTAGAAATATATAAAGCAATCATGAATTTCATATGGAAAAACAATAGACACAGAATAGCAATAGCAATTCTAAGCAGGAAGTGTGAATCAGGATGTATAGCGATAACAGAGTTCAAACTGTACTACAAAGCAATAGTAACAAAAACAGCGTGGTACTGGTATCACAAAAGTCAGCTGGACCAATGGTACAGAATAGAGGACACAGAAACCAATCCACAAAAGTACAACTTTCTTATATTTGAAAAAGGGCCTAAAAGCATGCAATGGAGGAAGGATAGCATCTTCAACAAGTGGTCCAGGGAAAATTGGAAATCCACATGCAACAAAATGAAAATGAATCCCTTTCTCTCGCCATGCACAAAAGTTAACTCTAAATGGATCAAGGAGCAAGATATAAAATCAGAGACACTGCATCTAATAGAAGAAAAATTTGGCTACGATGTACATACTGTGGGGTTGGGCTCCAAATTTTTTAATAGGACAGCCATAGCACAAGAGTTAATAACAAGAATCAACAAATGGGACTTACTTAAACTAAAAATTTTTTTTCGAAACAAGAGAAACAATAAGAGAGGTAAATAGAGAGCCTACATCTTGGGAACAAATTTTTACCCCTCACACTTCAGATAGAGCCCTAATATCTAGAATATACAAAGAACTCAAAAATTAAACAATAAGATAACAAATAAACCAATCCACAAATGGGCCAAGGACCTGAACAGAAACTTCACAGAGGAGGACATACAATCCATCAACAAGAACATGAAAAAATGCCCACCATCTCTAGCAGTTAGGGAAATTCAAGTCAAAACCACCCTAAGATACCATCTCACTCCAGTAAGATTGGCAGCCATTATGAAATCAAACAACAATAAGTGTTGGCGAGGATGTGGGGAAAAGGGTACACTTGTACACTGCTGGTGGGACTGCAAAATGTTGAGGCCAATTTGGAAAGCAGTATGGAGATACCTGGGAAAGCAGGGAAAGGATCCACCATTTGAGCCAGCTATCTCACTTCAGGGACTATTCCCTGAGGATCTTAAAAGAGCGCACTATAGGGATACTGCCACATCACTGATCATAGCGGCACAATTCATAATAGCTAAACTGTGGAACCAAACTAGATGACCTTCAATAGGCGAATGGATAAAAAAAGGGGCATCTATACACAATGGAGTATTATGCAGCATTAAAAAATGACAAAAATCATTGAATTTGAAGGGAAATGGATGGCATTGGAACATATAATGCTAAGCAAAGCTAGCCAATAATTAAAAAACAAATGCCAAATGTTTTCTTTGATATAAAGAGAGCAAATAAGAACAGAACAGGGAAGAAGAGCATGAGGAAAATATTAACACTAAATGGAGATGAGTGGGGGGAGAGAAAGGGAGAGAGAATGGAAAGTATATGGAAATGGTAGGAGACACTAAATGTTACACAAAATTCCATATAAGAGGTTGTGAGGGGAAAGGGGGGGAAACAAGGGAGAGAATTGAACAATAGCAGATGAGGTATAGAGGGTAGATGGTTGGGGAGGGGAGGGGGATAGTAGGGGATAGGAAAGGTAGCAGAATACAATAATCACTAATATGCCATTATGTAAAAACGTGAGTGTGTAACTGATGTGATTCTGCGATTTGTATTGGGGTAAAAATGGGAGTTCATAACCCAAATGAGTCAAATGTATGAAAGATGATATAGCATGATCTTTTGAACAACCAAAAGAAAAGAAAAAATAGGAATTTAATTTCCAATATTTGAGACATTTTACAACTTTATTTTTTAATAAAATTGGCTTTTATTTGTTATCTTACTTGCTGTTATCTGCCTTTCAGTTTGAAAAAACGATGTGCTGTAGCCATTCATCCATGTAGTATGTAACAGAAAATTTTCAGTGTCTCCATATAACCAGATTGACAAGGCATCAAGGTTTCCCTCACAAACAAGATAAAGGCTTTTGCATAAGAAATTTAATATTCTGCAATACAATTTTTTTTAAATTTCCAATTAAATTTCAATTTTTTTTTTTAAAGAAGAAACTAAACCCCACAGTAAGAAGGCCTCAAAGTGGAGAAGTGGAGCAGTATTAATGGCAGGCCTATTTAATCACTCCTGGTTCACAGGAAGGGTGTCCAGGCCACCCTGACTTTAGGCAAATGAGGGGCAAGAAAGCTTATTTGGGCCACTGTCTTGGGCTGTGCCCCTCATGAAAAACTCCAGCAAGAGGTTATGAGGAGTGTCTATGTGGAAGAAGATGAGGACAATGTGGGAGTGTTTTGGTTTTAATTGTGGTCATTTGTGTGGCAGATGGAAGAGATGACTGGGTCCAATTGGGCTTGAACACTGGTGTGATTCCCCTTAGAGAATGAGTTCTGGAACTGACCTCAGATAAGTATTGCCATGAATTGTGTTGCGATTTCAGGAGGCCACACATGAGAGTCGCCCTTTGAAACTGAGATCTAGGCCCAGGGTGGCTTTCCCAAGAGTACTGAGAATCTCAGCTAGGATATCACATGATTTTATTCTGAAAGACTTGGCACCCATAGTTGAGAGTCAAAACACACATGGACCTCACATTGTAGACCTCAATGGGCCTGGCTTCATGTGACCTTTTGGCCACTCTTTGGGAAGCCTTGCCTGTGAGTGTTCTCTAGATCTTTCATTGAAATGAGCTTCCTCAACATTTAATGGTCCCTGAATGAATTGAAACCCACAGTGCCTCCACCTTCATCCTTGAAATTTGTCTAGATCAATACCATGAATGTTTAGAAATTTTCATGACCAGATGGCACTGGAGAACCTTTTGATGTACTTTTGCTGATCATGAGTATACCAGACAGTGCCTTGATTGACTGGGCTTCATGAAAATGTTTAGAACAGAGATGCCAGAAAGTTGGAGACTGCAGAGTAGTGGGCCTAGAGCAGTGGTGGGAAGGTGTGTGATAAAACATCTGTGGTGGGGCCATGTGGATCTGCCATTGACTTTCAATTGTCTTGAGACAGACATGGTGCAGCCATCAGACCATTGTATATAAAGGCATGTTGTTATATGGAGAAGTTTCAGAGTAATGTTTAGAATCAGGTTGCTATGATCAAGGGGGCAAGCTATGTGGGATAGAAGCCTGGTTGGTGCATTCTACTGTAGACCAGGGTACACGTACCACACGTGACAGAACTCCCTCCAGCACTGTGTCCCAGTTGAACTCCTTGTATTTCGTGATTCCAATACCAAACTACCAGTGCAGCAGCAAGAAACACCACGAAAAGTGGAAGATGACCAAATAGTTTCACAGTCCACACGGGGAGACACTTAGCCCCCAGTGGCAATAGTTTACCTACAAAGAGAGAATTCAGCATTGCTGCCTCATGTTCATTGGAAAATAAGATGCCATGTCCTCCAGGTCACATAGATGCAGACCCAGCTTAGATGGTCTCACTATAAAGGAAGCGAAAGCTCCTGAAAACAACACATATTTCAAGTGCCCAACCTCAAAGGCAGTTTCTCAAGAAGTGTTTAGGCCAGCAGATCTTCATGTCTGTGGAGTATTTCCCATGTCACTTACTTTTGGAAACTCCTCTACCACCTCCAAGGTTGTGCACTCCTGAGCATTTTCATTGCAGATATATATTTACAGATTTTCTAACTCTTCTCCTCTAATTGTGACTTACTTGGGGCAATGGTAATGTCAAGTCATTGTTCTATATGAGAGAAGGAAGATTTTTTTGTAGCACATATTTGCATACACATTGGATTCATTTTTCAATTTTTCATTCGAAATACTGAATCCTTGACACTAGCCCATACCCTTATAGACTCTGACTACTAATACTAATATGATGAGAAAAATAACCAAAACAGAATAGAAATACAAGCAGTTCAGAAGAGGCATGGTGTGTAGTTGTACTTGCCTTTTGCATGATATAAGGTAGGAGTTATAAATCTAGTCAATTATTTGTTGAAATAATTCTCCATGTGTTTTTAAAGTTAAGAAATATGTGAATTTCTGTCTCTCTTTCTCTTTAGCCTATTAAGCACATGTATTTTTATATGCACAAATAGAATCCTACCTGGTTTCACACGTACATTCTTGTGAGGTGGCTGACTTGGCAGATACAAATTGTGAGAAGAGATCACTTCTCCTAAAGGCTGTAGGAACTAAAAATTCAACCCATGGGTGACCTTCCTAGATGAACAACATTATACATAATCCATGTTCAGTATAATGAATATTTTTTGATATGCAGATGAGTTACTTTTCATGATGAATTTCAATTGGCATATATATTGCTACATTATAATGTGTGTGTGTTTGTGTCTATATATATATAGTCTCCAGATTTTCAAAATATGAAATATAAGTGTCTTACTATACACTGCCTAAATTCATTCATGTTCCTGTATGGGGATATATAATCAAGTTTTCACAAGATTATTCTTAGAAATATACATCCACTGAAATACATATTTGTTTCCTAGTACTGAAAACTAACTTCAGGGAATGGTGCTAAGAAATCCTAATATTTCTACAGTGACTCACCCAGTTTAACATCAATGCAAGTAGACACCTATGGGACATGATGTGTATTTTGAAGTTCATTTTTATTCAACACTGGTACATTACTATTTCTGCAGTTTATGGGCAATAAAGGATATATCATTTCATCCACAATTTCACAAATTTATAGGCATTTGGTTCAATTTCAATCACTTCCTACTTGAGAAGACATGTATTCCTCCATGTTTCTTGACTGTTCTTTTCATGAGATTCTTTCCAAACACATTATTTTGGATTTCCATAATCACTTTTGAAACAAAACTCACACACTCTTCATAATAAACCGTAACACTAATATTATCATTAGATGTATAACTGTTCGGAATGAATGTATGTATATCAATGTAAGATTTCTTGTATATTTTCAGATATCAATTCAATCCATTATTTAAATTTTGAACCAGTTATATTATTTATTCACAGTATGGTCTATTAAAGAATCATCTCTATATTCATAGACCCAGGGTATACCTATTTGTATCCCCAATACTAATTTATAAGCCTTTAAAATATTGCTTTCAAAAATGGTGGAAGAAATATTCTAGTCACCTGATATACATATGCATTTCATCACAGTAATATTCCTGACAAAAAATGCAAGTGTCACACTTATGACATTCCTATTGGTGACTACATATTTGTTTCTTCCTAAGATTGTATATTCAAACTCAACCCTGTTAAAAATGTCTTATCCTATCACTCTCTTTGTACTTTGCCTGATTTCCTAATATCTCTATTGATATCTGCTTTCCTACACATTTTCCCCAGTTCATCACTGTGGCTGACTCTTCACATATGCTGAAATTTACATTCACTCTCTAACCAAAACCCTATATCTAAAGTCTTTTGATCCAACTCCTTGGTTCACTCAAATGGGTTCTTCAAATCCCTTCAGAGGGTAGCCCATAGGTGCTTGGGTTTTCTCATGACCCCAATTCTCATAAAGAATCTATACCCCACAGAGAGTAGGCCTCAAATTGGAGAAGTAGAGCAGTATTAATGGCAGGCCTATTTGATCACCCCTCGTTCACAGGAAGGGTTTCCATGCCACCCTGACTTTAGGCAAATGAGTGGCAAGTGAGCTTATTTTGAACACTGTCTTGGGCTGCGCCCCTCATGGAAACCTCCAACCAGAGTTTATTATGACTGTCTATATGGAAGAAGATGAGGGCCATGTTGGAGTGTTTTGGTTTAATTGTGGTCATTTGTGTTACGGTTGGAAAAGATTCCAGGGTCAACCTGGGCTTTAACACTTGTGTGATTCCCTTTAGAGACTGAGTTCTGGAACAGATCTCAGCGACGTATTGGCATGAATTGTGTTTGGAATTTAGGAGGCCACACATGAGAGTTGCCCTTGGAGACTGAGATCTAGGCCCAGGTTGGCTTTCCAAAGAGCACTGGGATTCTCAGCCAGGATATCACATGACTTTATTCAGAAAGACTTAGCAGCCATAGTTGAGAGTCAAAACACACATGGACCTCAATTGTAAACCTCAATGGGCCTGGCTTCATGTGACCTTTTGGCCACTCCTTGGGAAGCCTTGCCTGTGAGAGTTGTGCCGAGCTTTCATTGAAATGAGCTTCCTCACTATTTCATGGTTCCTGAATGAATTGAAACCCACAGTGCCTCCAACTTCATCCTTGAAAATTGGCTAGATAAACACCATAAAATTTTTGATATTCCTATGAACAGGTGGTACTAGAGAATCTGTGGATGTCTGTTGCTGATCACGAGTATACCAGACAGTGCCCTGATTGACTGGGTTTCATGAAAATGTTGTAGAACAGAGATGCCAGAAAGTTGGAGCCTGCTGAGTAGTGGGCCTAGAGCAGTGGTTGGCAGGTGTATGATAAAACATCTGTCGTGGGGCCACATGGATCTTCCCTTGGCTTCCAAATGGATTGTGACTGACATGGTGCAGCCAGCAGACCCTTACAAATAAAGGGATCTTGTTATATGGAGAGGTTTCATGGCAATGTTCAGAATCAGGTTGCTATGGACATGGGTGCAAGCTTTTTGGGATAGAAGCCTGGTTGGTGCATTCTCCTGCAGACCCTCACTCACCACACATGAGAGTACTCCCTCTAGGACTGTGTCCCAGTTTATCTCCTTGTACTTCATGAAGCCAATACCAAACTCAGAGTACTGCAGTAAATAACACCACAAAAATTCGAGTATGACCAAATGGCTTCACAGACCACACGGTTAGACACTTAGACCCCAGTGGCCTCAGTTTACCTACAAAGAGAGAATTCAGAACTGCTGCCTCATGTTCAATAGAAAATAAGGAACCATGTCATCCAGGTCACATAGATGCTGACCCAGATTTGATGGTCTCACTACAAAGGAAGCTAAAGCTCCTGACAACAACAAATATTTCAAGGGCCCAAACTCAGAGGCAGTTTCTCAAAAATTTATTAGGCCACCAGAGCTCCATGTTT
The DNA here is from genome assembly GCF_048772815.1 of Callospermophilus lateralis. Taxonomy (NCBI): domain Eukaryota; kingdom Metazoa; phylum Chordata; class Mammalia; order Rodentia; family Sciuridae; genus Callospermophilus; species Callospermophilus lateralis. The sequence continues at coordinate 382,806 of NW_027515112.1, forward strand.
GTGGAGTGTTTATCCTTTCTTTTACATTTGGAAATTCCTCTACCACCTCCAAGGTTGTGAACTCCATTCATTTTTTTTCCAGATATATATTCACAGATTTTCAAACTATTCTCCACTAATTGTGTCTTACTTGTGGTGAAGGAAATATCAAGGCATTGTTGTAGAGGACAGTGGGAAGATTTTTGTCTAGCATATATTTGTATACACATTAGATTCATTTTCCTATTTTCTATTTGAAATACTGAATTCCTGACAGTAAGCCATACCCTAGTAGACTCTGACTGTTCCCGGGTGCCTATGGTTGGTATACCATTCTAACTTGTGAATGTGACACAGGAAGTAGGGGCAGCCTCCATGTCATGAAGCCATTGGAAGCAAATGTTAGAACAAAGTGGTTGCCAAGGCAGTGACCTCATTCAGTTCCTTAAGGAAGTGACCTACCTCACTTCCTTGGTGATGGAACCCTCTGAACTTGGGATCCAGGAAGCCAGGCACCAAGAGCCAGTCCCAGTCCCTTTCCCAGTGGGTTCACTTGTTTGGATTTACCAAGGACAGAGTCAGTCTTTCTTGTGGATCACTAAATGCCAGGAAAGCTCTGAAGAGGGGCCTTTCCTGAGAAAGCAGGTAGTGACTCACCGATGGCTCCTGAAAACTTTAGAGAGTTGGTAAAGGAGACCAGATCTGAGACAGGACAGGCCATTTCGGGGGAACATAGTATGGCCTATCAGTCTGAGGACACTCTGGTTACTCACAGACCTATGTGGGTAAAAGATATGCCTTTGTGGGTGTAGATGTGAGTTTATGGTTTTGTCTCATGTTCTGTGAATAGGTAGGAAAGGCAGTTTGTTTGGTTTGGAGTGGACTGTTTTTAATAAGTCATTTGACATGGTGAGTGATTCTATGTCTGTGTATCCCACTTTGTCGGTGGTTGTAGATATGAGAAAAGTGAATGCATCAATGCATGTGTCCTGACAAGTAGAAAGCATTCCAGCACACATCCTGCCCAATTTATGAATGGACTGTTGCTTGCCTTATCGATGGGCAACACCTACTATTTTCCTTAGTTCCTGTTTTCTTCCTGAATTCTGGCCATTCTCCAGAATAGGCTCATTTTTTTTGTCCAAGATATGTACCACCTCCCAGCTCTGTGACATGGCCATTTACTGGATACCTGAAATGAATGGGGAGGATCTCAGAAAACTCAGATATCAGTGTGACCAGTAAAGTCTCAGTAGAGAAACCCTGCTTTGTGCCTTTTGCTTACCTACTGTTCTGTTGACCTGAATGTCAGGTAGGTCTTTGCCTCAGACCACCAGTTTGTGAAGCCTGAAGAAACTGCTTTCAAATGGAAATGAATGAGCATCACCCGTGGCTCTTAGATTAATTGCTTTAGAAAAGGATGTGTCTAAATCATCCTCTCGGCTCTGTGTGAGGCTGTGGCTTAGAATCTCAGCACCTGATGGATCTAAAGAAAGATCCCATGTGTGCATCCAAAACCAAAATGGCAAAAAGATCAGACATTGTGGATGAAGTCTCTTGCTTCCTCTGTTAGGCTCCTCACCTCCATCAAGTACGAATAGGGATCCTTTGGGTCTAACGAGTTCTTCAAAGACGAGAAAAGGTGCTTGGGTTTCACATGACTCCAAATCACATAAAGAATCAATACCTCACGTTCAGTAGGCCTCAAAAAGTAGAAAAAGAGCATTATTAATGGCAGGCCTATTTGATCAATCCTGGTTCACAGGAAGGGTGTCCAGGAAACCCAGACTTTAGGCAAATGAGGGGCAAGGGAACTTATTTTGGACACTGTCTTGGGCTTCGCCCCTTGTGGAAACCTCCAGCCAGAGGTAATGATGAGTGTCTATATGGAAGAATATAAGGGCCATGTGGTAGTGTTTTGGTTTTAATTGAACATGTTAATAACACTAACCATACATTGTTCCATCAATTTAAGTATTCAGAACAGCAGGGACAGATTTGTTCTTACAATACAGGAATGTAGGGGATCTTCAACCTGCTGAAAACCTCAAAGGTCAATGCAGAAATTATCCCTGGAGAAGATGTAGGCAGCTATGAAGGACCGGAGAGAGCAAAAGTAATCTTCCATGGAAAACAACCTGGTCAGGATGAAGGGTTGAGTCTGAATCAGACTCTCTATCCTTAACGTAGAGGAGATGGAGCAAACCGGGCCTGTGTGGAGAGCTGTTCCTGGGTACCTATGGTTGGTATACCATTCTAACTTTTGAAAGTGTCTCAGAAATTAGGGGCAGCCTCCATCTCATGGGACCCTTGGAAGCAAGTGTTAGGACAAAGTGGTTGCCACGGCAGTGACCTCATTCAGTTCCCGAAGAAATGACCTTCCTAACTTCCTTGGTGATGGAACTCTCTGAACTTGTGATCCAAGTAGCCAGGCACCCAGAGCCAGTCCCAGTCACAGTTCCAGTGGGCTCACTTGTTGGATTTACCAAGGACAGAGTCAGTCATTCTTGGTACCTACTGATGTGAGGATGGCCAAATGCCAGGAGTGCTCTGAAGAGAGGCCTTTCCTGAGAAAGCAGGTAGTGGCTCAACACTGGCTGCTGACAACTTCACAGAGTTGGCCAAGGTGACCAGATCTGAGGCAGGACAGGCCATTTCGGGAGAACACAGTATGGCCCACAAGTCAGAGGACATTCCGGATAGTCACAGACCTACTTGGGGGAAGAAGTTGAATTTGTGAGTTTGGGTGGGGTTTGTGGTTTTGTCTCATGTTCTCAGAATAGGTAGGAAAGGAGGTTTGTTTGGTTTGGAATTATCTGATTCTTCTAAGTCCTTTGACAATGCGAGTTTTTCTATGTCTGTGTATCCCACTGTGTTAGTGGTTGTAGACATTAGAAAAGAGAATGCATCAATGGATGTGTCCTGTCTAGTAGAAAGCTTCCCAGCATTCATCCTGCCCAATTTATGAATGGACTGCGGCTTGCCTTATGGATGGGCAACACCTGCAATCTTCCTAAGTTCCTGATTTCTTACTCAATTCTGGTCACTCTCAAGAATAGACTCATGGTTGTGTGTCCAAGATATGTACCACCTCCAAGGTCTGTGAAATGGCCATGTACTGGATAGCTGAATGAAATAGCCGAGCATCTCAGAAAACTCAGATAGCAGTGTGACCAGGAATATCTCAGTGGAGAAACCCTGCTTTGGGCCTTATGCATACATATTTTTCTGTTGCCCTGAATGTCAGGAAGGTGTTTTCCTCAGGCCAACACTTTTGGAAGCCTTAACAAAAGACTTTTCAATTGGAAATAAATGTGCATCTCCTGTGGCTCTTTGCTTAATTGCTTTGGAAAGGGATGTGTCTGAATCAGCCTCTTGGCCCTGTGTGAGGCTGTGGCTTAGATTCTATGCACCTTATGGATCTAAAGAAAGATTCCATATGTGCATCCAAAACCAAAATGGCTAAAAGTAGAGTCATTGTGGATGAAGTCTCTTGCCTTCCTCTGGTAGGGCACTTACTTCCATCAAGGAAGAATAGGGATCCTTTGTGTCAAATGGGTTCTTCAAAGCTCTGCAGTGGCTTGCCCATAGTTCTTGTGTTTTCTCATGCGTCCAATTCCCAAAAAGAATTTAAACCCCTCAGTCAGTAGGCCTCAAATTGGAGAAGTGGAGCAGTATAAATGTCAGGCCTATTTGATCACTCCTGGTTCATAGGAAGGGTGTCCAGGCAAACGTGACTTTAGGCAAATGAGGGACAAGGAAGCTTATTTTGGACACTGTCTTGGGCTGTGCCCTCATGGAAACCTCCAGCCAGAGGTTATGATGAGTGTCTATATGGAAGAAGATGAGGGTCATGTGGGAGTGTTTAGGTTTTAATTGTGAGAGATTACTGGTTCAACCTGGGTTGAATTCTGGTGTGATTCCCCTTAGAGACTCAGTTCTTGAACTGACCTCAGAGAAGAATTGTGTTAAGATTTTCGGAGGCAACGCATGAGAGTCGCCATTGGAAGCTGAGATCTAGTCCCAGGGGGACTTTCCACAGTTCACTGGGAATCTCAGCCAGAGAATCACATAATTTTATTCTGAAAGACTTGGCAGCCACAATTGAGAGTCAAAACACACATGGACCTCACATTTTAGACCTCAATGGGCCTGGCTTCAAGTGACGTTTTGGCCACTATTTGGGAAGCCTTGCCTGTGAGAGTTCTCCAGAGCTTTCATTTAAATGAGATTCCTCACCATTTAATGGTTTCTGAATAATTGAAACCCACAATGCCTCCAACTTCATCCTTGAAAATGGTTACATAAATATCATGAAATTTTTAAAATTACCATGACCAGGTGGCACTGGAGAACCTTTGGATGTCCTGTTGCTGATCATGAGTATACCAGAGAGTGCCTAGATTGACTGGGTTTCTTTAACATGGTGTAGAACACAGATGCCAGTAAGTTGGAGTCTGCTGAGAAGTGGACCTAGAGCAGTGGTGGGCAGGTGTGTGATAAAACATCAGTGGTACGGCCATGAGGATCTACCATTGGATTCCAAATGCCTTGTGACTGACATGGTGCAGGCAGCAGACCCTTCTATGTAAAGGCATCTTGTTATATGCAGAGGTTTCAGGGCAATGTTCAGAATCAGGTTGCTATGGTCAAGGGGGAAAGCTATGTGGATAGAAGCCTGGTTGGTGCATTCTCCTGCAGACACTGACCCACCACACGTGACAGAACTCCCTCCAGCACTGTGTCCCAGATAAACTCCTTGTATTTCATGAAGCAAACACCAAACTCCCAGTGCAGCAGCAAGAAACACAACGAAAAGTGGATCATGACCAAATTGCTTCACAGTCCAAACGGGGAGACACTTAGCCCCCAGTGGCCACAGTTTACCTGCAAAGAGAGAAACCAGCACTGCTGCCTCATGTTCATTGAAAAATAAGATGCCATGTCCTCCAGGTCACATAGATGCAGACCCAGCTTTGATGGTCTCACTAGAAAGAAGCTAAAGCTCCTGAAAACAACATATATTTCAAGTGCCCAAACTCAGAGGCATTTCTCAAGAAGTCTTTAGGCCAGCAGAGCTCCATGTTTGTGGAGTGTTTATCCTGTCCCTTACTTTTGGAAACTCCTCTACCACCTCCAAGGTTGTGAACTTCTGAGGATTTTTCATTGAATATATGTATTCACACATTTTCTAATTCTTCTCCTCTAATTGTGTCTTTCTTGGTGCGAAGGTAATGTCAAGGCATTTTTCTGGATGAGAGTGGGAAGATTTTTGTGTAGCATATATTTACATACACATTGGATTCATTTTCCAAATTTCCATTAGAAATATTGAATCCATGACACTAACCACTACATTACTAGACTCTGACTACTAATCCTAATATGATGGAGAATAAAAACCCAAACAGAATAGAAATATAAGCAGTTCAGAGGATGCATGTTGTATAGTGGGACTTGCCTTTTGCATTATATAGGGTAGGAGTTATAAATCTAGTCAATTTTCTGTTGAAATATTTCTCCATGTATTTCTAAAGTTAACAAATATGTGAATACCTCACTCCCTTTCTCTGCAGCCTATTCAGCACATGTAATTTTATATGCACATATAGAATCCTACCTGGAATCACACGTACATTCTTGTGAGATGGCTCACTTGGCAGATACAAATTGTTAGAATAGTTCACTCTTCCTAAATGATGCTGGAACTGAAAATTCAACCAATGGGTGAGCTTCCTGGTTGAACAACTTTACACAAAAACCCATGTTCAGTAAAATAAATATTTCTGATCTGTGGATGATATATATTTCATGTTTAATTTCAATTGGCATATATATTCCTACTTTTTAAAGTCTGTTTGTGTGTGTGTGTGTATACATACTCTCCAGATTTTTCAAAATATGAAATATGTGTCTTATTATACACTCCCTAAAATAATTCATATTCATGTATGTGGATTTTTAATCAACTTTTCACGAGATTATTCCCAGGAATATTCACACACCTGAAAAACATATTTGTTTCCTCGTACTGAGAACTATCTTCAGTGAATGGTGCATACAAATCCTTGTATTTCTGCAGTAACTTACCCAGTTTAACATCAATGCAAATAGATTTCTATGGGACATGATGTGTATTTTGAAATTCATTTTTATTCAACACTGGTACATTGCAATTTCTTCCGTTTATGCACATCATAAAATATATATTTCATCTAGAAATTCGAAAATTAATAGGCATTTGTTTCATTTTCAATCACTTCCTGCTTCAGAACACATGTATAACTCCATGTTTCTTGACTGATCTTTTCATGAGGTTTCTTTTTCGATTTCCTTAATCATTTTTGAAGCAAAACTCACACACTCTTCATGATGAACCATAACCCTAATATTACCAATAGATGTATATTTGGTTTTAATGAATGTATATATATCAATATAAGATTTCCTCTATATTTTCATTTATCAATTCAATCCATTATTCAAAGTTGGAACCAGTAATACTATTTATTCACAGTATGGTCTATTCATGCATTATCTCTATATTCATAGACACAGGGTACACCTATTTGTACCCCCAGTACTAACTTATACGTCTTCACAATATTGCTCCCAGAAATGGTGGAAGAAATACTCATGTCACCTGATCTACATGTACATGTTATCACAGTAATATTCTGGAAACAAAATGCAAACGTCACAGTTATGATTGTACCAAAACCTAAATGAAAAGTGAGCATGGATTACTAAAAATATTCCTGTCCAGGTTGCTACCGCTCTCAAATGTCAATCCTATTGGTGACTATATATTTGTTTCCTCCTAAGATTATATATTCAACCTCAAGCCTGTTGAAAATGTGTAATCCTATCACTCACTTTATACTTTGCCTGATATCCTAATGTCTCTATTGATTTCTGCTTTCCTAAATATTTTCCCAGTTTATCATTTTGACTGACTCTTCACATGTGCTGACATTTAAATTCACTTTCTAACCGAAACCCAATTGCTAAAAACATTTCCTCCAAAACCTATAATCACTATTCTTTCTAAACCTACCGACACTTTTCCTAATCCTTCCGACTATAGCTTTTTGACTGGATATTCTCGTGACATTCAATCATCCAAGGTACAAGGTCCTATGACATTGTATATGGATTTATTTAAGACATCTGTGCAGAACGTAAGTCAAAGCTAAGTATCCCAATTAAAGGCCCAATGCCCTTCTGGGCTTCAAATTTTACCTAGATTTCTGTTTTCATACTTATATTTCACCTAAATATTCTTGTAAATATCGCACATTCCCAATACCATTATTCATCCTCAGAATGATTCTTAATCCAAATCGAACCTGTTATTAAGCCTAACCAAACACTGTTCCCTCAATCTAACTTTACAGAAGAGCAGCGACAGAGTTGGTCTTACAATACAGGAATGTAGGGGATCTTCCAGATGCTGAGATCCTCAAAGTTTTAAGCAGAAACGATCCCTGGAGAAGACATAGGCAGCAATGAAGGACCTGAGAGAGCAAAAGTCATCTTCCATGGCAAACAACGTACTCAGGATGAAGCATTGTGTCTGAATCAGCCTCTCTTTTCTTAATGTAGAGAAGAGGGACCAAACCAGGCCTGTGTGGAGAGCTGTTCCCGGATTCCTATGGTTGATATACCATTCTAACTGTTGAAACTGTCTCGGGAAGTAGGGGCAGCCTTCACCTCATGGGAACCTTGCAATCACCTGTTAGGACAAAGTGGTTGCAAAGGCAGTAAACTCACTCAGTTCCTGAATGAAGCGACCTACCTCACTTCCTTGGTGAAGAAACTCCCTGACCTTGGGCTCCAGGAAGACAGAGAATAACAAGACCTTGTCACAGTTCCAGTCCCAGTGGGCTCCATTTTTTGGAAAAACCAAGGATAGACTAAGTATTCCTTGGTACCTACTGATATGAGGATTTCAAATGCCAGGAGAGCTCTGAAGAGGGGCCTTTCCTGAGAAAGCAGGTAGTGGTTCACCGCGACCAGATCTGAGACAGGACAGGCCTTTTGGGGGAACATAGTATGGCCCACCAGTCAGAGGACACTCCAGATAGTCACAGACGTACTTGAATGAAGGAGGTGCGTTTGCGCGTGTCTGTGTGATTTTGTGGTTTAGTCTCTTCTTATGAGAATAGGTAGGAAAGGCGGTTTGTTTGGTTTGGAGTGGACTGCTTCTAGTAAGTCGTTTGACAAGGCGATTTTTTGCATGTCTTTGTAACCCACTGTGTTCGTGGTTGTAGACCTTAGAAAAAAGTATGCATCAATGTGTCCTGTCTAGTAGAAATCTTCCCAGCATTCATCCTGCCCAATTTAGGAGTGGACTGCCCCTTGCCTTATGGATGGGCAACACCTGCAATCTTCCTAAGTTCCTGATTTCTTCCTCAATTCTGGTCACTCTCAAGAATAGGCTCATTGTTTTGTGTCCAAGATATGTACCACCTCCAATCTGAGTGACATGGCCATGTACAAGATAGATGAAGGGAATGGCGAGCATCTCAGAAAACTCTAATATCAGTGTGTCCAGGAAAGTCTCAGTGGATAAACCCTGCTTTGGGCCTTTTGCTATTGTTCTGTTGCCCTGAATGTCAGGAAAGTCTTTGCCTCAGGCCATCCCTTTGTGAATCCTGAAGAAAACAGTTTTCAAATGGAAATAAATGGGCATCAACTGTGGCTCTGTGCTTAATTGCTTTGGAAAGGGATGCGTCTGAATCAGCCTCTTGGTCCTATGTGAGGCTATAGCTTAGATTCTCAGCACCTGATGGATCTAAAGAAAGATCCCATGTGTGCATTCAAAACCAAAATGGCAAAAAGATCAGTAATTGTGGATGAAGTCTCTTGCCTTCCTCTGTAAGGTTCCTGACCTCCATCAAGTGAGATTAGGCATTCTTTGCGTCAAATGAGTTCTTCAAAGCCCTGTGGAGGCCATTAACAGGTGGCACTGGAGAACTCTTAAATGGTCTGTTGCTGATCATGAGTATACTAGCCAGGGCCTTTATTGACTGAGTTTCATAAAAATTATCTAGAACAGCGATGCCAATAAGTTGGAGCCTGCTGAGTAGTGGACCTAGAGCAGTAGTGTGTGATAAAATATCTGTGGTGGGACCATGTGGATCTGCTATTGACTTCCAAATGGCTTGTGACTGACATGGTGCAGCCAGCAGACCCTTCTATGTAAAGGCATCTTGTTATATGGAGAGGTTTCAGGGTAATGTTAAGAATCAGGTTGCTGAGGTTAAGGGGACAAGCTATCTGGTATTGAAGCCTGGTTGGTACATTCTCCTGCAGAACGTGACCCACAACACGTGACAGAACTTCCTCCAGCACTGTGTTCCAGTTGAACTCATTGTATTTCGTGAAGCAAATACCAATGTCCCAGTTCAGCAGCAAGAAACACCACAAAAGTTGGAGGATGAACAAATGGCTTCAGAGTCCACATGGGGTGACACTTAGCCCCCAGTGGCCACAGTTTACATACAAAGAGAGAAATCAGCACTGCTGCCTCAGGATCATTGGAAAATAAGAAACCAAGATCTTCATGTCACATAGATACAGACCCAGCTTTGATGGTCTCACTAGAAAGGAAGCTAAAGCTTCTGACAAACACATATATTTCAAGTGCCCACCCTCAGAGGCAGTTTCTCAAGAAATCTTTTGGCCAACAGAGCTCCATGTTTATGGAGTGTTTACCCTGTCCCTTACTTTTGGAAACTGCTCTACAACCTCCAAAATTGTGAACTCCTGAGCATATTCCACTACAGATATATATTCACAGATTTTCTACTTCTTCTCTTCTAATTGTGTCTTAATTGGGGTGAAGGTAATTTCAAGGCATTGTTGTGGATGAGAGTTGGAAGATTTTTTTGTAGCACATATTTGCATACACATTGGATTCATTTTCCAATTTTCCATTCGAAATACTGAATTCCTGACACTAACCCATAACCTACTAGAATCTGACTACTAATCCTAATATGATGGAGAACAATAACCCAAACAGAATAGAAATCCAAGAAGTTCAGAGGAGGCATGGTGTATAGTTGAACTTGCCTTTTGCATTATATAGTGTAGGAGTTATAAATCTAATCAATATTTTGTTGACATAGTTGTCCATGTGTTTTTAAATTTAACAAGTATTTGAATTCCTGTCTCCGTTTGTCTGTAGCCTATTCAGCACATGCATTTTTATATGCACATATAGAATCCTACCTGGTATCAAATGTACATTCTTGTGAGGTGGCTGACTTGGCAGATACAAATTATGAGAAGAGATCACTCCTCCTAAACGCTGTTGGAACTGAAAATTTAACCTAAGGGGGAGCTTCCTAGTTGAACAACATTATACACAAATCCATGTTCAGTAAATTAAATATTTTTGAATCTTTGGACGATATGTATTTCTACATCAATTTCAATTGGCATATATATTGCTACATTTCAATGTCTCTGTGTGTATATGTGTTTGTTTGTTTGTGTGTGTGTGTGTGTGTATATATATATATATATATATATATATATATATATATATACACTCTCCAAATTTTTAAAAATATGAAATACTTCTGTCTTCTTTCACACACCCTAAATTCATTCATATTCATGTATGTGGATTTATAATAAACTTTTCACAAGATTATTCTCAGAATTATTCATCCACCTGAAATACGTATTTGTTTTCTAGTAATGACAAGTAACATCAGTGAATGGTGCATACAAATCCTAATATTTCTACAGTAACTGACCCAGTTTAACATCAATCCAAGTAGATTACTATGGGACATGATGTACATTTTGACGTTCATTTTTATTCAACACTGGTACTTTACTATTTCTTCAGTTTATTCACATCATAGGATATGTATTTCATCCACAAGTTAGCAAAATTATTTGCATTTGTGTCACTTTCAATCACTTTCTACTTCAGAACACATGCATTCCTCTATGTTTCTTGACTGGTCTTTTCATGAGACTTCTTTCCAAACACATTATTTTCCTTTTCCATTCTCACTTTTGAAGCAGATCTCACACACCTTTCATGATAGAATATAACCCTAATATTACCATTAGATGTATAACTCATTGGAATGAATTATTCTATATCAATATAAGATTTCTTATATATTTTCAGATATCAATTCTATCAATCCATTATTTGAAGTGGAATCAGTTATATTATTTATTCACAGTATTGTCAATTCATGAATTACTTCTATATTCATAGACACAGGGTACACCTCTTTGTACCCCCAATACTAATTTATTTTTTTTTATTTTGCATTCTTTATTAAAGTATTTTTATATTATTTTCAACAACATTTGAAACAACAGGATTTTCTAAATAGACTTGTCTTTAGCATACCCAGATGAAAAAATATAATTCTATTTCATATCCCTTTGTGGGATAATGTGGGTTTTTTGTACTGAAAAAATGCTAGGAATATTAGAATATATGATCCGTTAGCCAACTTTGTTTGTTTGTTTGTTTGCTTTTGCAAAGCTAGGAATTGAACCCTAGTAGTAACTAGTAATTCTACTCATTCAGAAAAGTTAGTGTGTCATTTTATTGAAATAACCATACTGGATATAAAATAGATACACATGTGATACAATAGATTGCATGGTATATAAATTTGTATCTCAGTAAAGCTGTAATTAAAATAAAATTTAAAGTATTGAAATTCAGGCAAAGGATAGGAAAGATATTTGTGTCTGTTTTTCAGAAGTTTATTGTCATCCATTTAAAAAATCTTTTAAAAGAGATTGCATTTGAACAAAAGGTATTGTTTAGTGTGCTTTCTCTGTATTCTTAGTGGTTCTTCACTATTACTATTTTATTCACACCCTCTTAATTTCTTATTGTTGAGCCAATTCTGCATCTAAATGTAGTGGCAAGATATATTCAGGAGTCTGGTGCAATAGTGCATGCCTGAAATCCCAGCTACTAAGACCCTTTCTCAAAACAACAAAAAAGTAGTGGGGGTGGGGAGCATGGATGTAGTTTAGCAGTCAAGTGCTTTCCGGAGCATGTGGAGGCCCTGGGTTCTATCTGCAGCACCGCAAAAGCAAAACAAACAAAAGACGTATTCCAGAGATTTTGATTATTTCTGCAGGAGACATGCAGTCAAGACTAAGTAATTTGAAACAGGAGTGGCACAAGAAGTGGAAGATAAAGTATCAATTTTTTTTTCTTTTTTTTTTTGGTTAGAATTAGTTCACTTTGCATTCCTTGCGTATGCGCCTCTACCTTTGGAACCACATTGGTAAAAGTTTGTGTAAGAATTGTTTGTTGGCATATCCTAGAGTCCTCAATTTATACGTCTTCAAAATATTGCTCCCAGAAATTGTGGAAGAAATACTCATGTCACCTGATCTACATATACATTTTATCACAGTAATATTCGGAACACAAAATGCAAAAGTCACACTTATGATTGTACCAAAGGCTAAATAGAAAGTGAACCTGTATTATTAAAAACATTCATGTCCAGGTTGCCTAATACTCTCAAATGTCAATCCTATTGGTGACTACATATTTGTTTCTTCCTAAGATTATATATTGAAACTCAACCCTGTTGATAATGTCTAATCCTATCACTCACTTTATACTTTGCCTGATTTCCTAATGTCTCTATTGATATCTGCTTTCCTACATATTTTCCCCAGTTCATCATTGTGACTCATTCTTCACATGTGCTGACATTTACATTCATTCTCTAACTGAAACCCTATTACTAAAGAACCTTTGGTCCAAATCCTATACTCACTCTTCTTCCTAAACCTACGGACTATATTCCTAATCCCACTGACTATCCCTTTTTGACTGGATGTTCTCTTCTACATTCAATCATCCAAGTAAAGGTCGGTCGAGTGTTGGAAGAGGAGACCACCAAGAGTCTATCTCATGTAACAGCAAAGGGTTTATTGGGGGTCCAGCATGCTGGGGCTCAGAGTTCACTTGAAAAGAGTAGAGAGCCCTGAGAACAGCTTAAGCAGAGGTTAAATACTTTCCCTTGCGAGTGCAGGGAGGGAAGTTTATTGATGTGTCAGGGCGAGTGGTCAATTTGCATGCAACCTGGTGAAGGAGTACATTCTGCAGTTTGACAGTTGGGGACAGCACATTCTGGGAACAAGATTGGCAAACATTTCTCAAGATTTCAACAGTGTTTTGTTAAGCGTACAGAAAAACAGGAAGTGACAACTACATATTTTATTAACCTTTCATTCGACACTTCTTTTTCTGGCTACTTTTAATCATAAAAATGATCATTGGGGGGTGTCACATTCTATGTCTGCTAGTGGGGTATTACCATTAGTTTAACTTGTCCAATTTGAGCTTGGAGAAAATAAATTACATGGTTGAGCAAGCAGGGTTTAATAGTTAGCAATAATATGAGGATTATTATTGGACCGGCCAGGGTTGATAAATGCGTAGTTAACCAGGGGAACTTTGTGAACCAAGATTCAAAACACCCTTTTTTGGCCTCTCTCTGTCGTTGACGCTCTTCAAGTCATCTTTTTAATTTACTCATAGATTTTTTTACAACTCCAATATGGTTGGCATAAAAACAACATTCTTCCATCAATGCAAAACAAAGGCCCTCTTCTCACATGAAGAGAAGTTCCAATCCTCGACTGTTCTGTAAAACAACTTCAGAGAGATAGGTTAAAGATTCCTGCAATGCTGTTATGGAGGTTTCTAATATCTTTAAGTTTTGGTCCATAGCTGCTTCTATTTGGGTCATTTGTTTTGTCCCATGGACCAAGGCAGTGGTTCTTGTGCCCACCCTTGCAGCAACATGTATTCCTAATAGGATCGCAAAAGTGAGTGATATATGTTCCCAGTGGAACTAGGTTTTATGCCCCCCCTATTTGATCTTCAAATGAACCTGTGTTGATAGAGCACTCTGGGAAACATTTGCACAACTACACAATTAATCACATCTGTTGACCACTTCATGAAAACATAAACAATGTTTTAAGTATATAGAATTATACTGTTGTAGGGACGGACAAGGCAAGGCACCTAAGATAGTACCAAAGACAGGAAAACAGTCCTATTTGTTTGCAACCAGATTCAGAGGGCATTACTTCTGTTGTAATCAATTAAATCCCCGGAACCCCAAGTTTAGGTACTTTCAGAATTTTGTACCCAACATATAAGGGAAGGGGCTCAGAAGTTCACAGTCTTAAGCAGTTCACAAAAAGCAGTTTGTATTCTGTTTTTTTCCTCTGTTGTGGGAAAGTTAACTTTTCAAGGACACCTGGGTGAGGGAGAGCATTATATTCCCTTTATTTTTCCCCCTCCCAACTGTTACCATGGAGCCCAGTTGGTAACTTCTTTATCTTACAAATGTAGCCATCTCTGTGAAGCCTCAGCTCAAGGCCAAGGCCTTGTTCACATATTTTGTGAAAAACTAGTAAGGTGGTGTCTAGCTTAGGATTGCTGATTTTTTTAGCCAGTGGCCAAGTAGAATAGGGCAACATGAAAAGAGGAAGTTTATGTACTTAGAAATTTTTTATAGGGACTCTTTTTCTGAAAGTCCTAAATTCAGCTATGTTGAAGATTTCTGGAGAAGGTCAGTTAAGACATTTCTGTGGGCCTGGTACAGAGGGGGAAGACGGGGAAGGCGTGGCTGTGAGCAGCTCCATGGATCTGAGAATGAGGTAGGAGAGATGTAAAAGAATAATGGGAAAGGGGTTTTGGATTTTTCTAGGAACAAATCTTGAGCAGTACAACAGGTAGAGCAGAGGGTAAGATGGGAGTTAGTATCCCCAAAAGCCTGTGAGGGACTTTAAATACTTAGTAACCTGTTTTCAGTGATGACAAAGCAACTTTAAAGGCCATTTACATTACATCTTCGATAAGGGTCTGAGGGCTCTCGTCAGCTGGTTTGAGCTTTGTGTTAGCTAGTAAGAGGACCTGGTGGGACACGGTGCAGGCAATGACAAGAGAAGAGAGGAGTGAGTGGGTTAAGGTGTACCTCAGTACCTGCTACCTTAACAAGGGGTCAATGGTCATAGAATGGGCGGAGGTTTGGGTTTTTGATCTAGTAATTGGAGGGGAGAAATCAGGTTGCTTAGGTGAGAGTAAGAGCAGAGAGTATGGAGCAGATGGCTGAGGGTGAGGATCTATTGGAGAAGCATAGTTCAGGATGTGAGCAAAAAAGGGAAAAGGCCTCCACATAGGGGAATCTCCTTTCACACTTTTGAGCACTTGCAAAAGTTAAAAAGGTCACGCAGAATTTGAGGATCTAGAGACCCCTCTGGGGGCTATCAATTTTGGTTATCTAATTGGATATGGCCAATGCTGTGTACAGAATTTGATGAGGAGTTTGGGTTCCGTCAAGCAGTCCCTGAATGCTCACATCCCCATGACTTACAGAAGAAGTCGGCTTCCCCTCAACACAGCCGTGACTGTTTGTGGCTTTGATAGTCCGCCAGGCAAACATAGTAATCTAGGCTAGCCAACTGCATCTGGCTCGCGTGTCCCTACATCCATAATATTTGTTTCCATTATCTATGGTAGAGAAGGGATTTAATGGAATTTTAGTGGGATCCACTTCATCAGGGATATCCCAATGGAAAAGACATATAGCCAGCTGACAAATGTCTCTGTGGAGAGATGGCGACCATGTCCTTAAGTGGGCGGTATGCGAGATAGACCATACTTCTTGTCCAGTAAGATTTGTGATCAGCCATTGCTGCTGAATGGGCTGATGAGGGTTAGGACTACTGGTGGTCAAGGGGAGAGTCTATAGCCTTATTGACAAGGCAAATACACAATTTGAAAGGGTTACCTGTCTTTTACAGTTTCCAGCCAGAGTCTGGACAGGGCACAGGCTTGAGATGAGAGGTATGGATCCAGGAAGTGATTCTGTCTACCTTTACTTCTGTAGGTGTTATAAGTAGCACCTTCTATGGTCCCTTTCAGCGGGGTTCCATGGATGACACCTGATGTCGTCTAATGTAGACTAGTCTCTTTCTTGATATTGATGTTGATTCCCCTCGTCCCCGGGTTGGTAGGCAGTGGCCATCTGTCTTCACAGGTATCTGTGTGGTCCTGGCTGAAAGACAATATCTCTGACTTTTTAAATTAGTGGGAAGTAGAAAGATCCTTCTAGGGTCCATCCAAATCCAATGGTGAGCCATTCTGAGGCACAGAGTCTGCCAGGTCCAGCGTTTTACTAAAAAAGAAAGATTCTGATCCCTTAAGCAAACTTTGGTGCAGTGATCAAGGATCAGAGACAGAGGCATTGAAGTGCTCTGTCCCATAATGAAAGATACACAAACAGTAAAAGCAACAACACACGACACAGACAAGACAAGACAATAAAGACAGGATATGGAAGTCCAACACTGAGACCAGGACTTAGTAGTTGGCAGAACCCGATCGGTTGGCAATAACGAATCTGAAACAAAATATCACTGAGTCATGGAGACTATTGTTCCTCAATTTTCTGAGTCCTCTATGACGTCACCCAGGGACTTGGCCTGTGGCTCTGTGACATGACTGTCAGCCATCGTTGGAGAGAGCTCACGCTCTTCATTGACATCCATTTTGCCAAGCCCTGACCTGAAACCTGACCAGAAAGAGGCACCTTACTTACCCTGAGAGGAGTTCGTTGGGGTCTCTTGTCCACCGCTGCTGGATCTCAGTGGAACCTCCATATGTAAAGGTCCGGTGACAATCGGGGGAAGAGACCACCAAGAGACTGTCTCATGCAAAAGCAAAGGGTTTATTGGGGGTCCAGCATGCTGGGGCTCAGAGCTCACTTGAATAGAGCAGAGAACCCAGAGAACAGCTTAAGCAGAGCTTATATATTTTCCTTGGAGAGGGCAGGGGGGTAAGTTTATTGATGGGTCCGGGCGAGTGAGCGGTTTGCGTGCAACCGGTTGAGGGAGTACATTCTGCAGTTTGGCAATTGGGGACAGCACATTCTGGGAATAAGATTAGCAAACAGTTCTCAATATTTCAAAAGTGTTTTGTTAAGCATACAGAAAAACAGGAAGTGACAAGTACTTATTTTATTAACCTTTCACTGCGAACTATACTTTGCCAGAATTCCTAATGTCTCTATTGTGTTTGTTAAAGTTCATTTTTATTCAAACCTGGTACGTTATTATTTCTTCAGTTCATGGACATAATAAGATATTTCCTTTCATTCACAAGTTCACAAATTTATAAACATTTGGTTCACTTTCAATCACTTCCTCCTTCGGAAGACATATGTTCCTCCATGTTTCTCGACTGGTCTTTTTACTAGACTTCTTTCTAAACATATTATTTTCGATTCCATAATCATTTTTGAGGCAAAACTCACACACTATTCATGATAAATGATAACCCTAACATTACAATTAGATATATAACTGGTTGGAATGAATGTATGTATATCAATATAAGATTTTCTATATATTTTCAGATATCAATACAATCCATTATTTAAATTTGGAACCAGTTATATAATTTATTCACAGTATGGTCTATTAATGCATCATCTCTATATTCATCAAAACAGGGTAAACCTAATAGTATCCCCAGTACTAATTTATAAGTTTTCAAAATACTGCTCACAGAAATGGTGAAAGAAATACTCATGTCACCTTAGCTACATATACATATTATCACAGTAATATTCTGGACACAAAATGCAAAGGTCACACAGAACATAATTTAAGCTAAGTATCCCAATCAAGGGCCCAAAGTCCTTCTGGGCTTCAAATATTACCTAGATTTCTGTTTTCATACTTATATTTCACCTCCATGTTCTTGTAAATATCACAGGTTCCCAATATCATTATTCATCCAGCAAAATGATTCATAACCCAAATCGAACATGCTATTAACCCTAACCATTCTGTAAACTGAGATTGTTCACTCAATCTCACTTTACAGAAGAGCAGGGACAAAGTTAGTATTACAATACAGGAAGTTAGGAGATCTTCCACCTGCTGAGTACCTCAAAATCCATGCAGAAATGATCCCTGGAGAAGACATAGGCAGCTATGAAGGACCTGAGACAGCAAAAGTCATCTTCCTTTGCAAACAACCCGATCAGGATGAAAGGATGTGTCTGAATCATCCTATCTCTTCTTAATGTAGGGAAGATGTATGAAACCAGGCATGTGTGGAGAGCTGTTCCCAGGTGCCTATGTTTCTATACCATTCTAACTTGTGAAAGTGTCACAGGAAATAGAGGCAGCCTCCTTTTCCTGAGACACTAGGAAGCAACTGTTAGGACAAAGTGGTGGCCAAGACAGTGGCCTCATTCATTTTCTGAAGAAAGTGACCTCACCTCACTTTTTTCATGATGGAACTCTCTGAATTTTGTGATCCAGGAAGCCAGGCACCAAGAGCCAGTACCAGTCCCAGTCCAAGTGGGCTCACTTGTTTGGATTTACCAAGTAAAGAGTCAGTCTTTCTTGGTACCTACTGATGTGAGGGTGGCCAAATGCCAAGAAAGCTTTGAAGAGGGTCCTTTCCTGAGAGGGCAGAAAATGGCTCACCACTGCCTCCTGAAAACTTCACAGAATTGGCCAAGGAGACCAGATCTGAGACAGAACCGGCCATTTCAGGGGAACATTCTATGGCCTGCTAGTCAGAGGACACTCCGGATAGTCACAGACATACTTGGGGAAGGAGGTGACTTTGTGTGTGTGGATGTCAGTTTGTGGATTTGTCTCATATTCTGAGAATAGGTAAAAAAGGAGGTTTGTTTGGTTTGGAGTGGACTGTTTCTAGTAAGTCATCTGACAAGGAGACTGTTTCTATGTCTGTGTATCCCACTGTGTCCTTAGTTGTAGATATTAGAAAAGAAAATGGCTCAATGGGTGTGTCCTGTCTAGTAAAAAGCTTCACAGCATTCATCCTGCCCAATTAATGAATGGACTGAGGCTTGACTTATCCATGGGCAACACCTAGTATCATCCTAAGTTCTTGAATTCTTCCTGAATTCTGGCAACTCTCCAGAAAGGCTCATGGTTTTTTGTCCAATATATGTACCACCTCCAAGCTCTGTGACATGGCCATGTACTAGTTAGCTGAAAGGAATGGCGAGCACACCAGAAAACTCAGATATTGGTGTGACCAGGAAAGTCTCTATGGTGAAACCTGGCTTAGGGCCTTTTGCTTAACTATTGTTCTGTTGCCCTGAATGTCAGGAACCTCTTTGCCTCAGGCCACCCCTTTATAAAGCCAGAAGAAAACAATTTTCAAATGGAAATGAATGGGCATCACCTGTGCCTCTTTGATGAATTGTTTTGGAAATGGTTATGTCTGAATCAGACTCTGGGCCCTGTGTGAGGCTGTGGCTTAAATTGTCAGCACCTCTTGCTGATCATGAGTGTACCAGACAGTGCCTTGATTGACTGGGATTTATGAAAATGGTGTAGAACAGAGATGCCATTAAGTTGGACCCTCCTGAGTAGTGGGCCCTGAGCTGTGGTGTGCAGGTGTGTGATAAATCATCTGTGGTTGCGCCATGTGGTTTTGCCATTGATTTCCAAATGGTTTGTCACTGACACGGTGCAGTGACCAGACACTTATATGTAAAGGTGTCTTGTTAAATGGATAGTTTTCAGGGCAATGTGCAGAATCAGGTTGCTATGGAGAAGGGGGCAAGTTATTTGGGAATGAAGCCTGGTTGGTGCATTCTCTTGTAGACCCTGAAAAACCACAAATGACAGAACTCCCTCCAGGACTGTGTTCCAGTTGAACTCCTTGTATTTTGTGAGGCAAATACCAAACTCTCAGTGCTGCAGCAGGAAACTCTACGAAAATGGAGGATGAACAAAATGCTTCACAGTCCACACAGGGAGACACTTAGACCCCAGTGGCCACAGTTTACATACGAAGAGAGAATTCAGCACTGCTGCCTCATGTGTATTGGAAAGCAAGAAAGAATGTCCTCCAGGTCACATAGATGCAGACCCAGCTTTGATGATCTCACTACAAAGGAAGCTAAAGCTACTGACAACATATATTTCAAGTGCCCATCCTCAGAGGCAGTTTCTCTAGAAGTCTTTAGGCCAGCAGACCTCCATGTTTGTGGAGTGTTTACCCTGTCCCTTACTTTGGGATACTCCTCTACCACCTCCAAGTTTGTGAACTCCTGAATATTTTCCATTCCAGATATGTATTTACAGATTTTCTAACTCTTCTCCTCTAATTGTTTCTTATTTTGGTGTGAAGGTAACGTCAAGGCATTGTTCTGGATGAGAGTGGGAAGATTTTTGTGTAGCACATATTTGCATACACATTGGATTCATTTTCCAATTTTCCATTCCAAAGACTGAATCCCTGACACTAACGCATACCCTACCAAACTCTGACTACTAATCCTAATATGATGAAGAAAAATAACCCAAACAGAATAGAAATACAAGCACTTCTGAAAAGGCATGGTGTATAGTTGGACTTGCCTTTTGCATGATAAAGTGTAGGTGTTATAAACCTAGTCAATTTTTCATTGAAATAGTTCTCCATGTGTTTTTTTTCCTTTAATATTTATTGTTGGTTCTACAAAACATTACATAGTTCTTGACATGTCATATTTCACACTTTGATTCAAGTAGGTTATGAACTTCCATTTTTCTTCGTATACAGATTGCAGTATCTCATCAGTTACACATCCACTATTTTACATATTGCTATACTAGTGTCTGTTGTATTCTGCTGCCTTTCCTGTCCTCTACTATCTCCCATCCCCTACCCTCCAATCCTCTCTCTCTACGCCATCTATTGTAATTCATTTCTTCCACTTGTTTTTGTCCCCTTTCCCCTCACTTCATCTTGTATTTAATTTTGTATAACCATGAGGGTTTCCTTCCATTTCTATGTAATTTTCCTTCTCTTTCCTTTTCCCTCCCACCTTTCACCCCTGTTTAATATTAATCATCTTCTCATGCTCTTCCTCCCAACTCTGTTCTTAGTTACTCTCCTTATATCAAAGAAAACATTTGGCATTTGTTTTTTAGTGATTGGCTATCTTCACGTAGCATAATACGTTCTAATGCCATCCATTTCTCTGCAAATTGTATGATTTTGTCATTTTTTAATGCAGAGTAATACTCCATTGTGTATAAATTCCACATTTTTTTTAATCCATTCATCTATTGAAGGGCATCTAGGTTGGTTCCACAGTCTTCCTATTGTGAATTGTGCTGCTATGAACATAGATTTATCAGTGTCCCTGTAGCATGCACTTTTTGGGTCTATAGGGATTAGACCGAGAAGGGGAATTGCTGGGTCAAATGGCGGTTCCATTCCCAAGTTTCCAAGAAATCTCCATACTGCTTTCCAAATTTGCTCCACCAATTTGCAGTCCCACCAGCAATGTACAGGTGTACCCTTTTCCCACATCCTCGCCAGCACTTGTTGTCGTTTGACTTCATAATGGCTGCCAAGCTTACTGCAGTGAGATGGTATCTTAGGGTGGGTTTGTTTTGCATTTCTCTGAATGCTCGAGATGGTGAGAATTTTTTGATGTACTTATTGATTGATTGTATGTCCTCCTCTGAGAAGTGTCTGTTCAGGTCCTTGGCCCATTTGTTGATTGGGTAATTCATTTGCTTATTGTTTAATTTTTTGAGTTCTTTGTATAACTCTGGATATTAGGGCTCTATCTGAAGTGTGAGGAGTAAAGATTTGTTCCCAGGATGTAGGCTCCCTTTTTACCTCTCTTATTGTTTCTTTTTCTGAGAAAAATCTATTTAGTTTGAGTAAGTCCTGTTTGTAGATTCTAATTATTAACTCTTATGCTATGGGTGTCCAATTGAGGAATTTGGAGCCCGACCCCACAGTATGTAGATCATAGACAAAGTTTTCTTCTATCAGACGCCGTGTCGCTGATTTGATATCAAGCTCCTTGATCCATTTTGAGTTAACTTTTGTGCATGGCGAGAGAAAGGGATTCAGTTTCATTTTCTTACATATGTAATTCCAGTTTTTCCAGCACCATTTGTTGAAGATGCTATCCTTCCTTCAGTTTATGCTTTTAGCTCCTTTATCAAATATAAGATTGCTGTAATTTTGTGGATTGATTTCTGTGTCCTCTATTCTGTACCATTGGTCCACCCACCAGTTTTGGTACCAGTACCATGCTCTTTTTGTTACTATTGCTCCGTAGTATAGTTTGAGGACATGTATCGCTATACCGCCTGATTCACACTTCCTGCTTAGAGTTGTCTTTGCTATACTGGGTCTTGTATTCTTCCATATGAATTTCATAATTGTTTTATCTATTTCTACAGGAAATGCCGTTGGGATTTTGATTGGCATTGCATTAAACCTATAGAGAACTTTTGGTAATATCGCCATTTTGATGATGTTAATTCTGCCTATCCATGAACAGGGTATATTTTTCCATCTTGTAAGATCTTCTTCTATTTCTCTCTTTAGGGTTCTGTAGTTTTCATTGTGTAAGTCTTTCACATCTTTTGTTACGTTGATAACCAAATATTTTATTTTATTTTTTTTGAGGATACTCTCAATGGAGTGGTTGTCCTCATTTCCGTTTCAGAGGATTTGTTGCTGATATTCAGGAATGCTTTTGATTTATGATTGTTGATTTTATATCATGCCACTTTGCTGAATTCATTTATTATCTCTAATAGTTTCTTGTAGACCCTTTTGGGTCTACTAGGTATAGAATCATGTCATCTGCAAATAGTGATAATTTAAGTTCTTCTTTTCCTATTTTCATGCCTTTAATTTCTTTCATTTGTCCAATTGCTCTGGCCAGTGTTCGAGAACTATGTTGAACAGAAATCGTGAGAGAGGGCATCCCTGTCTTGTTCCAGATTTTAGAGAGAATGCCTTCAATTTTTTCTCAATTCAGAATGATACTAGCCTGAGGCTTAGCATAGATTGCTTTTACAATATTGAGGTATGTTCCTGTTATCCCAGTTTTTCTAGAGTTTTAAACATAAAGGGATGCTGTACTTTATTGAATGCTTTTTCTGCATCTATTGGGGTGATCATATGGTTCTTATTTTTAAGTCTATTGATGTGGTGAATAACATTTATTGATTTCCGTATATTGAACCAGCCTTGTATCCCAGGAATGAATCCTACTTGATCATGTTGCACAATTTTTTAAATATGTTTTTGTATCTGATTCGCCAGAATTTTATTGAGGATTTTTGCATCTAGGTTCATTAGAGAGATTGGTCTGTACATTTGTTTCTTTGAAGGGTCTTTGTCTGGTTTAGGAATCAGGGTGATATTGGCCTCCTCTGCTGTATACCCATTCGGTCCTGGGCTTTTCTTAGTTGGTAGTCTTTGGATGGTTTCTTCTATTTTCTCAATTGATATTGGTCTGCTTAGGTTGTCTATATCCTCCTGACTCAATCTGGGCAGATCATATGACTTAAGAAATTTATTGATGCCTTCACTATCTTCTAATATAATTTCTGATTATCTTCTGTATTTCAGAAGTGTCTGTTGTGATATTGCCTTTTTCATCCCTTATGATAGTAATTTGAGTTCCCTCTCTTCTTCTCTTCATTAACATGGCTAAGAGTCTGTCGATTTTATTAATTTTTCAACTTTTAGTATTTTCAATTTTTTCAATTGTTTCTTTTGTTTTGATTTCATTAATTTCAGCTCTGATTTTAATTATTTCTTGCCTTCTACTTCTTTTTCTGTTGTTTTGCTCTTCTTTTTCTAGGATTTTGAAATGAAATATGAGATCATTTATTTGTTGTTTTTTTTTTTCTTTTTTTAAGGAAAGAACTCCAAGCAATGAATTTTCCACTTAGAACTGCTTTCAATGTGTCCCATAGATTCTGATATGTTCTGTCTGTCTTTTTCATTTATGTCTAAGAATTTTTTTTTATTTTTCTCCTTGATGTCTTCAATAACCCATTGATCATTCAGTACGTATTGTTCATTCTCCAAGTGATGCATGAATTTTCCTTCCTTCTTTTATTGTTGATTTCAGTTTCATTCCATTACAATCAGATAAGATGCCTGGTATTATCTATACTCCTTTATATTGTCTAAGAGTTGTTCTGTGACATAATATATGATCTATTTTTGAGAGGTATCCATGTGCTGCTGAGAAAACAGTGTAACTGCTTGATGTTGGGTGGTATATTCTATATATGTTAATTAAGTCTAGGTTATTAATTGTGTTATTGAGTTCTATAGTTTCCTAATTCAACTTTTGTTTGGAATATCTGTCCAGTAGTGAGAGAGGTGTGTTGAAATCTCCCATGATTATTGTATGGTGGTCTACCAGACTCTTGAACTTGAGAAGAGTTTGTTTGATTAACATAGCTGAACCATTGTTTGGGGCACATATATTTATGATTGTTATGTCTTGTTGGTGTATGGTTCCCTTGAGCAATATGTAGTGTCCCTCTTTATCCCTTTTGATTAACTTTGTCTTGAAATCTATTTTATTTGATATGAGTATGGACACTTCTGCTTGTTTCCGAAGTCAATATGAGTGATATGATTTCTCCCAACCTTTCACCTTTAGTCTATATATGTCTTTTCCTATCAAATATATCTCCTGTAGGCAGAAAATTTTTGGGTCTTCTTTCGTGATCCATTCTACTAGCCTGTGTCTCTTAATTGGTGAGTTTAAGGCATTAACATTTAGGGTTATTTTTGAAATATGGGTTGTTCTTCCAGCCATATTTGTTTATTTATGTTACTAAACATGGTTTGTTTTTCTCTTTGATTATTTTTCGCCCCTTTACTGTACTACCTCCCACTGTTGGTTTTCATTGTTATTTTCCATTTCGTCTTCCTATAATGTTTTGCCAAGGATCTTTTGAAGAGATGGTTTTCTAGCTGCAAATTCTTTTAACTTTTGTTTATCATGGAAGGTTTTAATTTCATCTTCCATCCTGAAGCTTAAAATCGCTGGATACACAATTCTTGGTTGGAACCCAATTTCTTTCAGTGATTGAAAAATGTTATTCCAGGATCTTCTAGCTTTCAGAGTCTGTGTTGAAAGATCAGCTGTTATCCTGATTGGTTTACCCCTAAATGTAATCTGCTTCCTTTCTCTTGTAGCTTTTAAAATTCTCTCTTTATTCTGTATGTTTGGCATCTTCATTATAATATGTCTAGGTGTTTATCTCTTATGATTTTGCACATTTGGCGTCCTGTAGGCTTCTAGGATTTGGGATTCTGTCTCATTCTTCATATCTGGAAAGTTTTCTCATATTATTTCATTGAATAGATTGCTCAATCCTGTGGTTTGGACCTGTATACCTTCCTGTATCCCAATTACTCTTTAGTTTGGTCTCTTCATGTTATCCCATATTTCTTGGATGTTCTGCTCATGGTTTCTTAACAGTCTTGCTGAGCTTTCTATGTTCTTTTCAAGTTGAAATACTTTGTCTTCATTGTCTGATGTTCTATCTTCTAAGTGATCTACTCTGCTGGTAGTATTCTCAATTGAGTTTTTAAGTTGGTTTATTGCTTCCTGCATTTCTATGATTTCTGTTTGTGTGTTTTTTATAACCTCTATCTCCCTGTATAGTTGATCTTTTGCTTCTTGGATTTGTTTATGTAATTCATTGTCAAAGTGATCTTTCATTGTCTGATTTTGCTGTCTAATGTCTCCCTGGAGACTCCAGATCATCTGAAGCAAGTATATCCTGATTTTTTATCTGACATTCCATATGCTGCAGGTATTACCTCTTCTAATGTTGAGTTGACCTGCGTTGCTTGTGGTCCTTTCTTTCCTTGTCTTTCCCTACTGTTCACGTTTTTTTCGGCTTGGTGAAACTTTTGTGTTATTGAGTTTTACCCCTAAATGTTTATATTGCTATTGTATTCTTGAAAAGTCTCCCTCACAGGCTTAAGCAGTGGCTCTGCCCCTCCTCCAGTTGGGGCAATGTGCCTACCACACCAGCACGCCGCTGGGCCTGTTCTGCCTCTTGGTAGCTGGTCCGCCTACCTTGCAGGAGCGGGCAGTTGATCTACCCCTCTGCGGGTGCTGGTCCTGTTCAGCCAGTGGGTAACAGGTCCAGCTACCTTGCAGGCACAGGCGTCGGCTCTGCCCCTCCGCGCTCCGCTGGGCCTCTTCTGTCTGTGGGTTGCAGGGCTGTCTACATTGCAGGCGTGAGTGGCATCTCTGCCCCCCCCCAAACCGGGGCGATGTGTCTACCACGCTGGTAGGTCGCTGGGTCTGTTCTGCCTCTGGGTGAGAGGTCCACCTTCTTTGCAGGCACGGGCAGCGGCTCGGCCCCTCTCCAAACCTGGTTATGTGTCTAGCACCCTGGCGGGGCCTAGCACCTGGTCTGTCGGTGTTCGCAGGTCCACCTACTTCGCAGGCGCGGGGGCCGGCTCTGCCCCTCTGACGGCAGCTGGGCCGCTTCAGCTGGTGGGTCGCAGGTTCACCTATCTTGAAGTCGCAAGGGGTGTCTCTGCCCCTCCGCGGGTGTCTGGGCCTGTTCTGCCTGTGGGTCGCATGTCCGCGTTCCTTGCAGGCGTGCAGTGGCTCTGCCCAACACCCAACCAGGGTGATGTGTCTTTCACGATGGCGGGCCGCTAGGCCTGTTCTACGGGTGGCTCGCAGGTCCGCCTACCTTACAGGCGCAGTTGGCGGCTCTGCCCCTCCCTTCTCCATGTGTTTTTAAAGTTAACAAATATGAGAATTCCTGTCTCCATTTCTCTGTACCCTATTCAGCACATGCATTTTTATATTCACATATAGAATCCTACCTGGTATCACATGTACATACTTGTGAGGTTGCTGACTTTGCAAATACAAATTGTGAGAAGGGATGACTCCTCCTAAATGCTTTTGGAACTTACAATTCAAACTATGGGTGAGCTCCCTAGTTGAACAACATTATACATAAATCGATGCTCAGGAAAATGAAGATTTTTGGATTTGTGGATGATATATAATTCATGATGTATTTCGATTGGCATATATATTGCTACTTTTTAATGTATACGTGTGTGTGTGTGTGTGTGTGTGTGCATATATATATGTATAAACTCTCCAGATTTTCAAAATATGAAATGTATGTGTCTTATTATATACTCCCTAAATTCATTGATGTTCATGAATGTGGATTTATATTCAACTTTTCATAAGAATGTTCTCAGAAATATTAATCCACCTGAAATACATATTTGTTTCCTAATACTGAAAACTAACTTCAGTGAATGGTCCATACAAATCCTAATATTGCTATAGTAAATGACTCAGTTTAACGTCAATGCAAGTAGATTCCTATGGGACATGATATGTATTTTGACGTTCATTTTTATTCAAAACTGGTACATTAATATTTCTTCAGTTTTTGCACATAATAGAATACATATTTCATTCACAAATTCACAAATTTATAGGCATTTTTTTCACTTTCAATTACTTCCTGCTTCAGAACATATGTATTCCCCCAGGTTTCTTGACTGCTCTTTTAATGAGACTTCTTTCCAAGCACATTATTTTCAATTTCCATAATCATTTTAGAAGCAAAGCTCACACACACTTCATGATAAACAATAACAGTGATATTACCATTAGATGTATAACTGGTTGGAATGATTGTATGAATATCAATATAAGATTTCCAGTATATATTCAGATATCAATTCAATCCATTATTTAAATTTGGAACCAGTTATATTATTTATTCACAGTATGGTCTATTCATGCATTATCTTTATATTCATATAACACAGAGTATACCTATTTGTACCCACAATACTAAATTATATGTCTTCAAAATATTGCTCCCAGAAATGGTGGAAGAAATACTCATGTCACCTGATCTATATATACATTAATCACAGTAATATTGTGGAAACAAAAAGCAAGGTCACACTTATGATTGTACCAAATCCTAAATGGAAAGTGAACATGGATTAAAAAAAAATCCATGTCCAGGTTGCCTAATGCTCTCAAAAGTGAATCCTATTGGTGACTACATATTTGTTTCTTCCTGAAATTACATATTCAACCTCAACCCTGTTGAAAATGTCTAATCCTATCACTCACTTTATACTTTGCCTGATTTCCTAATGTCTCTATTGAAATCTGATTTCCTGTATTTTTTCCCCAGTTCATCATTATGACTGACTCTTCACATGTGCTGACATTTACTTTCACTCTCTACCCAAAACCCTATTGCTAAAGATCTTTTGGTCCAAATGCTATACACACTCTTCATTCTAAATCTACCGAATATCTTCCTAATCCACCAACTATCCCTTTTGGACTGGATTTTCTCTTCGACATTCAATCATCCAAAAGACAAGGTCCTATGCCATTGTATATCAATTAATCTGAGACAGCTGTGCAGAACATAATTCAAAGCTAAGAATCCCAATAGTGGGGCCAATTCCCTTCTGTGCTTCAAAAATTACCTAGATTTCTTTTTTCATACTTATATTTCACCTATATATTCTTGAAAATATCGCAAAATTCCAATACGATTATTCATCCAAGAGAATGATTCCTAACCCAAATGGAAGCTGTTATTAACCTTAACCATACAATGTTTCCTCAATCTAACTTTACAGAAGAGGAGAGACAGAATTAGTCTTCCAATACAGGAGTGTAGGGGATCTTCCACCTGCTGAGAACCTCAAAGTTCCATGCAGAAATGATCCCTGGAGAAGATGTAGGCAGCTATGAAGGACCTGAGAGAGCAAAAGTCATCTTCCATGGCAAACAACCCAGTCAGGATGAAGGGAAGTGTCAGAATAAGCCTCACTCTTCTTAATGTAGAGAAGATGGACCAAACCAGTCCAGTGTAGACAGCTGTTCCCGGCTGCCTATGGTTGATATACAATCCTCAGTTGTGAACGTATCACAGGAAATAGGGGCAGCCTCCATCTCATGGGAACCTTGGAAGCAAATTTTAGGACAAAGTGGTTTCCAAAGCAGTGACCTCATTCAGTTCACAAAGGAGGTGACCTTCCTCACTTCTTTGGTGATAGAACTCTCTGAACTTGGGATCCAGGAAGCCAGGCTTCCAGAGGCAGTCCTAGTACCATTCCCAGTGGGCTCACTTATTTGGATTTACCAAGAACAGAGTCAGTCTTTCTTGGTACCTACTGATGTGAGAATGGCCAAATTTCAGGAGAGCTCAGAAGAGGGGCCTTTCCTGAGAAAGCAGGAAGTTGCTCACAGCTGGCTCCTGACCACTTCACAGATTTGGCCAAAAAGACCAGATCTGAGACAGGACAGAACATTTCAGGGAACATAATAAGGCCCACAAGTCAGAGGACACTCCGGATAGTCACAGACCTCTTTGGGGGAAGGAGGTGCCTTTGTGGGTGTGGGTGTGAGTTTGTGGTTTTGTCTCATTTTCTGAGAATAGGTAAAAAAGGCGGTTTGTTTGGTTTGGAGTGGACTGTTCCTAGTAAGTCGTTTCACAAAGTGAGTGTTTCTATGTCTGTGTATCCCACTGTGTCTGTGGTTGTAGACATTTGAAAAGAGAATTCATCAATGGATGTGTCCTGTTTAGTAGAAACCTACCCAGCATTCATTCTGCCCAATTGATGAATGGACTGTGGCTTCCCTTATGGATGGGCAACACCTACTAATTTCCTAAGTTCCTGTTTTCTTCCTGATTCTGGCCACTCTCCAGAATAGGGTCATGGTTTTGTGTCCAAGATATGTACCACCTCCAAGCTCTGTGACAAGGCCATGTAATGGATAGCTAAAGGGA
This sequence comes from Callospermophilus lateralis, assembly GCF_048772815.1. Taxonomy (NCBI): domain Eukaryota; kingdom Metazoa; phylum Chordata; class Mammalia; order Rodentia; family Sciuridae; genus Callospermophilus; species Callospermophilus lateralis. The sequence continues at coordinate 412,470 of NW_027515112.1, forward strand.
ATGGCTAGCATCTCAAAAACTCAGATATCAGTGTGACCAGGAAAGCCTCAGTGGAGAAACTCTGCTTTGGGTTTTTTGCTAACCAATTCTTCTCTTCCCCTGAATGTGAGGAAGGTCTTGGCCTCAAGACACCGCTTTGTGAAGCCTGAAGAAAACGGTTTTAAAATGGAAATAAATGGGCATCACCTGTGGCTCTTTGTTAATTTCTTTGGAAATGGATGTGTCGGAATCAGTCTCTTGGCCCTGTGTGAGGCTGTGGCTTAGGTTCTCAGCACCTGATGCATCTAAAGAATGATCCCATGTGTGCATCCAAAACCAAAATGGGAAAAAGATCAGTAATTGTTGATGAAGTCTCTCGCCTTCCTCTCTTAGGTTCCTGACCACCATTAAGTGAGAATAGAGATCCTTTGAATCAAATGAGTTCTTCTAAGCCCTGCAAAGGCTATCCCATACATGCTTGTGTTTTCTCATGACTCCAAATCACATAAAGAATCTATACCTGACAGTCAGTAGGCCTCAAATTGGAGAAGCAGAGCAGTATTAAAGGAAGGCATTTTTGATCCCTTGTGGTTCACAGGAAGGGTGTACAGGCCACCCTGCCTTTTGGAAAATGACGGGCAAGCGAGGTTATTTGGACTCTGTGTTGGGCTGCGCCCCTCATGGAAACATCCAGCCAGAGGTTATGAGGAGTGTCTATATGGAAGAAGATGAGGGCCATGTGGGAGTGTTTTGGTTTTAATTGTGGTTATTTGTGTGGAAGTTGGAAGCGATGACTGGGTCCACCTGGGCTTGAACTCTGGTGTGATACCCTATAGAGACTGAGTCCTGGAACTGACCTCAGAGAAGTATTGCCATGAATTGTGTTGGGATATTAGGAGGCCACGCATGAGAGTCACCATTGGAAACTGAGATCTATTCCCAGTGTGGCTTTCCACAGAGCACTGGGAATCTCAGCCAAGGTATCACATAATTTTATTCTGAAACACTTGGCAGCAATAGTTGAGAGTCAAAACACAAATGCACTTCACATTGTAGACCTCAATGGGCCTGGCTTCATGTGGCCTTTTGGCCACTCTTTGGAAAGTCTTGGCAGTGAGAGTTCTCCAGATCTTTCTTTGAAATGAGCTTCTTCACCATTTAATGGTTACCGAATTAAATGAAACACTCAGTGCCTCCAACTTCAACCTTGAAAGATGGGCTCGATAAATACCATGAAATTTTTGAAATTCCCATATCCAGGAGGCACTGGAGAACCATTGGATATCCTGTTGGTGATCATGAGTGTACCAGACAGTGCCTTGATTGGCTGGGTTTCACGAAAATGGTGTAGAACAGAGATTCCAGTAAGTTGGAGCCTGCTGAATAGTGGGCCTAGAGCAAAGGTGGGCATGTGTGAGATAAAACATCTGTGGTGCTTCCATGTGGATTTCCCAATGGCTTCCAAATGGCTTGTGACTGACATGGTGCAGCCAGCAGACCCTTATATGTAAATGATTCTTGTTATATGGATAAGTTTCAGGGCAATGTTCAGAATCAGGTTCCTATGGTCAAGGGGTCAAGCTATGTTGGACAGAAGCCTGGTTTGTGCATTCTCCTGCAGACCCTGTCCCACCACACGTGACAGAACTCCCTCCAGCACTGTGTCCCAGGTGAACTCCTTGTATTTCGTGAAGCAAATACTGAACTCCCAGTGTAGCAGCAAAAAATATCACAAAAATTGGAGGATGATCAAATGGCTTCACAGTCCACATGAGGAGACACTTAGCCCCAAGTGGCCACAGTTGACCCCGAAAGAGAGAATTCAGCAATGCTGCCTCATGATCATTGGTAAATAAGAAAGCATCTCCTCCAGGTCACATAGATGCAGACCCAGCTTTTATGGTCTCACTACAAAAAAAGCTAAAGCTCCTGACAACAACATATATTTCAAGAGCCCAACATCAGAGCCAGTTTTTCCAGAAGCCTTTAGGCTAGCAGAGCTCCATGTTTTTGGAGTGTTTACATTGTCCCTTACTTTTGGAATCTCGCCTTCTACCTGCAAGTTTGTGAACTCCTGAGCATATTAAATTCCAGATATGTATTCACAGATTTTCTTACTCATCTCCTCTACATGTGTTACTTGGGACGAAGTTAAGGTCAAGGCATTGTTGTGGATGAGAGTCGGAAGATTTTTGTGTAGCACATATTTGCATACACATTGTATTCATTTTCCAATTTTCCTTTCGAAATTCTGAATCCCTGAAACTAACCCATACCCTACAAGACTCTGACAACTAATCCTAACGTAATGGAGAAAAATAACCCAAACAGAACAGAAATACAAACATATCAGAGGAGGCATGGTGTACCATTGAATTAACTTTTCCATTATATAGGGAAGGAGTTTTAAATCTAGTCAATTTTTTGTTGAAAGAGTTGTCCATGTATTTTTAAACTTATCAAATATGTGAATTCCTGTCTCCCCCATTTCTTTGTATCCTATTCAGCACATGTATTTTTATACGCACATATAGAATTGTACCTTGTATCACACATATATTCTTGTGAGGTGGCTGACTTGGCAGATACAAATTGTGAGAAAAGTTCACTCCTCCTAAACGCTGTTGGAACTGAAAATTCAACCTATGGGTGAGCTTCCTAGTTAAACAACATTATACATAAATCCATGTTCAGTAAAATGAATATTTTTGGATACTTGGATGCTATATATTTCATGATGAATTTCGATTGGCATATATATTGCTAGGTTTTAATGTCTGTGTCTGTTTGTATATATATATATATATATATATATATATATATATATATATATATATATATATACTGTCAAGATTTTTCAAAATATGAAATATATGTGTATTTTGGCCACTCTTTGGGAAGCCTTACCTGTGAGAGTTCTCTAGAGCTTTCATTGAAATGATTTTCCTCAACATTTAATGGTTCCTGAATGAATTGAAACCCACAGTGCCTCCAACTTCACCCTGGAAAAATGGCTCTATAAATACCATGAAATTCCCCTGACCAGGTGGCACTGGAGAACCTTTGGATGTCTTGTTGCTGATCATGAGTGTACCAGACAGTGCCTTGACTGACTCGATTTCATGAAAATTGTGTAGAACAGAGATGCCAGTAAGTTGGAGAGTGCTGAGAAGTGGGCCCAGAGCTGTGTTGTGCAGGTGTATGCTAAAACATCTGTGGTGGGGCCATTTGGGTCTGCCATTGACTTCCAAATGGCTTGTGGCTTACATGGTGCAGCTAGCCGACCCTTATCTGTAAAGGCATCTTGTTATATGTAAAGGTTTCAGGACAATGTTCAGAATCAGTTTGCTATGGATAATGTTGCAAGTTATGTGGGATAGAAGTCTGGTTGGTGAATTCTCCTGTAGACCCTGACCATCCACACGTGACAGAACTCGCTCCAGCACTGTGTCCCAGTTGAACTCCTTGTATTTCATGAAGGAAAAACCAAAAGCCCAGTGCAGCAGCAAGAAACACCATGAAAATTGTAGGATGGCCAATTGGCTTCACAGTCAAGACGGGGAGACACTTACCCCTCCGTGGCCACAGTTTACCTTCAAAGGAAGAATTGAGCACTGCTGCCTCATGTTCTTTTGGAAAATAAGAAACCATGTCCTCCAGGTCAGATAAATGAAGACCCATCTTTGATGGTATCACTACAAAGGAAGCTAAAGCTCCTGACAACAACATATATTTCAAGTGCCCAACCTCAGAGGCAGTTTCTCAAGAAGCCTTTAGGCCAGCAGAGTTCCATGAATTTGGACTGTTTATCCTGTCCCTTAAGTTTGAAAACTCCTCTAAAATGCCCAAGCTTGTGAACTCCTGAGCATTTTCCATTCCAGATATGTATTCACAGATTTTCTAACTCTTGTCCTCTAATTGTGTCTTACTTGGGTGAAGGTAATGTCAAGGCATTGCTCTGAATGAGAGTGGAAAGTTTTTTTGTAGCGCATATTTGCATACACAATGGATTCATTTTCCTTTATTTCCATTTGAATTACTGAATCCATGACACTAACGCATACCCTACTAGACTCTGACTACTAATGCTAATATGATGGAGAAAAATAACCCAAGCAGAATAGAAATACAAGCAGTTCAGAAGAGGCATGGTGTATAGTTGGACTTACCTTTTGCATGATAAAGGGTAGTTGTTAAAAATCTGGTTAATTTTTAATTGATATAGTTCTCCATGTGTTTTGAAAGGTATCAAATATGTGAATTCCTGTCTCCCTTTCTCTGTTGCCTATTCAGCACATGTATTTTTATATGCACAAATAGAATCCTACCTGGTACCACACGTACATTATTGTGAGGTGGCCTACTTGGCAGATACAAATTGTGAGAAGAGATCACTCCTCCTAAACGCTGTAGGAACTGAAAATTCAACTTATGCGTGAGCTTCCTAGTTGAACAACATTACACATAAATCCATGTTAAGTAAAATAAATATTTTTGGATCTGTGTATGATATGTATTTCATGATGAATTTTGATTGGCATATATATTGCTAATTTTTAATATCTCTGTATGTGTTTTGTGAAAAATCTGCACTCTATAGATTATTCAAAATATGAAATATATGTGTCTTATTATACACTCCTTAAATTCATTCATGTTCATGTATGAGACCACGGCTCATGCAACAGCAAAAGACATTTATTGAGGATCCAATCCAGTATGCTAGGGCTCCGTGGTCACTCAAGAAGGGAGAGCAGCCCAGATCTCCGAGCTGAGGTTGAGCAGTGCTTAAGTACACTTTTTGGGGAGGGCGAGACTTTACATATATCACAGTATCTTTTAACAAATCATCATACACTGCGGGAAAATCAAACAACAAATCCTAAACATGATTAGTTCATTCATTGGTGGGAACATGTCAGGCAGGAGGGATAGGTCAGTTCTACAGCGGGGTACAGATTCAAATTGATTAGATTAGGCCCTGCGATGCATATGTGCCAAGCCACACAGGGTCCTAGGTTATTAAACAACCAGGCGATCAGGGGGAATATTTACTGGGCAGTCCAGAAATTGTCCTACAAGTAACAGGAATTTCAGATTTTTCATGTAGCATAGGAACTTAACAATACCTGGTCCTTTACATTTTAAATCAGGCCTTGAATCTTAGAAACTTTACAAACCCGGTCTTTTACACTTTAACTTTTACACTTTAATTTCAATTTCTTTTACCCTTAAAGATCACTCCTGGTTCACAAGAAGGGTGTCCAAGCCACCCTGACTTTAGGCAATGGGGGCAAGGAGCTTATTTTGGACACCTGTCATAGGTATGCCCTGACCTATGGATGATGAGTCTTCTAAGAAGTGCATGTAGGGTGATGTTGGTTTTAATTGTGGTCATTTGTGTGGCGGTTGGAAGGATGGTCTGTCCACCAGGGCTTGAACTCTGCTCTGATACTCCTTAGAGACTGAGTTCTGGAACTGACTTGAGAGAAGTATTGCCATGAATTGTTTTGGGATTATAGGAGGCCACACATGAGATTAGCCCTTGGAAACTGAGATCTAGCCCCAGGGTGGCTTTCCACCGAGCACTGGGAATCTCAGCCAGGGTAACACATGATTTTTTTACTGAAAGACTTGGAAGTCATAGTTGAGACTCAAAACACACATGTACCTCATATTGTAGACCTCAATGAGCCTGGCTTCATGTGAACTTTTGGGCACTCATTGGGAAGCCTTGCCTGTGAGAGTTCTTCAGAGCTTTCATTGAAATGAGCTTACTCACCATTTAATGGTTCCTGAATGAATTGAAACCCACAGTGCCTCCAACATCATCCTTGAAAAATGGCTATACAAATACCATGAAATTTTTGAAATTTCCATGACCAGGTGGCACTGGAGAAACTTTGGATGTCCTGTTGCTGATCATGTGTGTACCAGACAGTTCCTTGATTGACTGGTTGTCATGAAAATGGTATAGAACCGAGATGTCAGTAAGTTGGAGCCTGCTGAGTATTGGGGCTAGAGCAGTGGACTATACGTTTGTGAATAAATATCTGTGGTGGGACCACGTGGATCTGCCTTTGGCTTCCAAAATACTTGTGACTGATATGGTGCAGGCAGCAGACCCTTATATGTAAAGGCATCTTGTTTTATTGAGAGGTTTCAGGGCAATGTTCAGAATCTGGTTGCTATAGTCAAGGGGAAAGCTATGTGGGATAGACCCATGTTTCGAACATTCTCCTGAAGACCCTGACCAATCACACGTGTCAGAGCTCCCTCCAGAATTGTGTCCCAGTTGAACTCCTTGTATTTCATTAAGCCAATTCCAAACTCCCAGTGCAGCACTAAGAAACACCACAAAAATGGAGGATGACCAAATGGCTTCACAGACCACACGGGGAGACACTTAAATCCCAGTGGCCACAGTTTACCAAGAAAGAATTCAGAACTGCTGCCTCATGTTCATTAGAAAATAAGGAACCATTTCCTCCAGGTCACATAGATGCAGACCCACATTTGATGGTGTCACAATGAGGAAGCTAAATCTCCTGACAACTTCATATATTTCATGTTCCCAACCTGAGAGGCATTTTCTCAAGAAGTCTTAAGGCCAGCAGAGCTCCAAGTTTGTGGAGTGTTTAACCTCTCCCTTACTTTTGGAAACTGCTCTACCACATCCAATGTTGTGAACTCCTGAACATTTTCAGTTCCACATATGTAATCACAGGTTTTCGAACTCCTCTCCACTAATTGTGTCTTACTTGGAGTGAAGTTAATGTAAAGGAATTGTTCTGGATGAGAGTGGCAAGATTTTTGTGTAGCACATATTTGCATACACATTAGATTTATTTTCCTATTTTCATTTGAAATACTGATCCCCGACACTAACACATACCCTAATAGACTCTGACTACTAATGCTAATATGATGGATAAAAAGAAAACTAACAGAATAGAAATACAGGCCTTTAATAGGAGGCATGGTATATACTTGGAATTGCCTTCTGCTTTATCAAGGGTATGTGTTATAAATCTTGTCAAATTTTCATTGTAATATTTCTCCATGAGTTTTATATGTGTGTGTATATATATATATATATATATATATATATATATATATATATATATATATACTCTCTAGATTTTTCAAAATATGAAAAACATGTGTCTTATTAAACACTATCTAAATTCATTCATATTCATGTATGTGGATATAAAATCAACTTTTCATAAGATTATTCTCAGAAACATTCAACCACCTGAAATACATATTTGTTTCCTCGTCCTGAGAACTAACTTCAGTGAATCGTGCTTACAAACCCTAATATTTTTACAGTAACTGACAAAGTTTATCATCAAAGCAAGTAGATTCCTATAGGACATGATGTGTATATTGATGTTCATTTTTATTTAACACTGGGACATTAAAATTTCTTCATTTTATGCACATCGTAGGATATATATTTCCTCCACAGGTTAGCAAATATATAGGCATTTGTTTCACTTTCAATCACTTCCTGCTTCAGAACACATGTATTCCTCCATGTTTCTTGACTGGTCTGTTCATGAGACTTCTATCCAAACACATTATTTTTGATTTCCTTTATCACTTTAGAAGCAAAACGGACACACACTTCATGATAAACCATCACTGTAATATCACCATTAGATGTATTACTGGTTGGAATGAATGATTATATATCAATAAAAGATTTTTTATATATTTTCTGATATCAATTCAATACATTGTTTAAAGTGTAACAAGTTATATTATTTATTCACAGTATGGTCTATTCATGCATTATCTCTATATTCATAGACACAGGGTACACCTGGTTGTACCCCCAATACTAATCTATACATATTTGAAATATTGCTCCCAGAAATGGTGGAAGAAATACTCATGTCACCTGATCTACATATGCATGTTATCACTGTAATATTCTGGACACAAAATGCAAAAGCCACACGTATGATTGTACCAAAGCCTAAAGGTAAACTGAACATGGATTACTAAAAACATCCCTGACCAGGTTGCCTAATGCTCTCAAATGTCAATACTATTGCTGGCTACATATTTGTTTCTTCCTAAGATTATATATTCAACCTCAAAACTGTTGAAAATGTTTAATTTTTTCACTCACTTGATACTTTTGCCTGATTTCCTAATGTCTCTATTGATATCTACTTTCCTACATATTTTCCGCAGTTCAACATTGTGACTGACCCTTCACATGTGCTGACATTGACATTCACTCTGTAACGGAAACACTATTGCTAAAGATCTTTGGTCCAAATCCTATACTCGCTCTTCTTCTGAAACATACTGACTATCTTCCTGATCCTATCGACTATCCCTTTTTGAGTAGATGTTCTCTACTACATTCAATCATCCAAGGTACAAGATCCTATGCCATTGTATATCGATTTTTCTGAAACATGTATCTAGAACGTAATTCAAAGCTACGTATCACAATCAGTTGCCCAATGCATTTCTGAGCTTCAAATCTTACCTAGATTTCTGTTTTCATACTTATATTTTATCTCTATATTCCTATAAATATTGCAGGTTCCCAATACCATTATTCATCCCGCATAATGATTCCTTACCCAAATCGAACCTGTTATTAACCCTAACCATACACTGTTGCTTCAATCTAAAATTACAAAAGAGCAGGGACAGAGTTCGCCTTACAATACAGGAATGTAGGGTATCTTCCAACTGCTGAGAACCTCAAAGTTTGATGCAGAAATAATCCCTGGAGAAGATGTCAGCAGCTATGAAGGACCTGTGAGAGCAAAAGCCATCTTCAATGGCAAACAATCTAGACAGGAAAAAGGGATGTGTATGCATCAGCCTCTCTCTTTTTAATGTAGAGAAGATTGACCTAACCAGACCTGCATGGAGAGCTGTTCCCAGGTGCCTATTTTGATATACAATTGAAACTAGTCAAATTTTCAAAGGAAGTAGGGGCAGCCTCTATCTAATGGAACCCTTGGAAGCAACGGTTAGGGCAAAGTTGTTGCCAAGGCAGTGACCTCTTTCAGTTCCTGAAGGAAGTGACCTACCTAACTTCCTTGGTGATGGAACATTCGGAAATTTTGATGCAAGAAGCCAGGCACCGAGAGCCAATCCCAGTCCCTGTCCCAGTGGGCTCACTTGTTTGGATTTACCAAGTACAGATCAGACCTTCTTGGTACCTACTGATGTGAGGATGGCCAAATGTCAGTAGAGCTCTGAAGAGAAGCTTTTCCTGAGATAGCAGGTAGTGGCTAACGGTTGGCTCCTCAAAGCATCACAGAGTTGGCCAAGGAGACAAGATCTGAGACAGGAGAGGCCATTTTGTGGGGAACATAGTATGGCCCACCAGTCAGAAGACATTCCGGATAGTTACAGACCTACTTTTGGGAAGGAGGTGCCTTTGTGTGTGGGTGTGAGTTTGCGGTTTTGTCTCATGTTCTGAGAATAGGTAGGAAAGGTGGTTGGTTTGGTTTGGAGTCGACTGTTTCTAGTAAGTCTTTTGACAAGGCGACTTTCTATGTCTGTGTATCCACTGTGTCCGTGGTTTTAGACATTAGAAAAGAGAATGCATCAATGGAGGTGTCCTGTCTAGTAGAAAGCTTCCCAGCATTCATCCTGCTCAATTGATGAATGGACTGTGGTTTGCCTTATGGATCTTAAACACCTACTAACATCCTAAGTTCCTGTTTTCTTCCTGAATTCTGGCCACTCTCCAGAATAGGCTCATGATTTATTGTGCAAGATATGTACCACCTCCAAGCTCTGTGACATGTCCATGTTCTTGATAGCTGAAGGAAATGGGAACATCTCGGAAAACTCAGACATCAGTGTGAGCAGTAAAGTCTCAGTGGAGAAACCCTGCTTTGGTCCATTTGCTTAACTATGGTTCTATTGCCTTGAATGTCAGGAAGGTCTTTGCCTCAGGCCACCCTTTTGTGAAGCCTGAAGAAACAGTTTTCAAATGAAAATGAATGGGCATCTCCTGTGGCTCTTTGCTTAATTGCTTTGAAAAGGATGGTGTCTTAATCAGACACTAGGCCCTGTTTGAGGCTGTGGCTAAGATTCTCAGCTCCTGATAGATGTAAAGAAGATCCCATGTGTGCATCCAAAACCAAAATGGCAAAAAGATCAGTCATTGTAGATGAAGTCTCTTGCCTTCCTCTGATAGGTTCCGGAACTCCATCAAGTGAGAATAGAATTCCTATGGGTCAAATGAGTTATTCAAATCCTGCAGAAGTACTTGGGTTCTCTCATGATGCCAAATCACATAATGAATCTATACCTGACTGTCAGTAGGCCTCAAATTGGAGAAGCAGAGCAGCATTAACAGCAGGCCTATTTGATCACTCCTGGTTCAAAGGAAGGGTGTCCAGGCCACACTGAATTTAGACAAATGAGGGGCAAGGGTGCATATTTGGGACATTGTCTTTGGCTGCGCCCCTCATGGAAACCTCCAGCTAGAGTTTATGATAAGTGTCTATACGGCTGAAGATGAGGGCCATGTGGGAATGTTTTGGTTTTAATTGTGGTCATTTGTGTGGCGGTTGGAAGAGATGACAGGGTCCACATGGTCTTGAACTCAGGTGTGATTCCTCTTAGAGACTGAGTTCTGGAACTGACCTCAGAGAAGTATTGCCATTAATTGTGTTGGCATTGTAGGAGGCCACACATGAGAGTTGCCTTTGAAACCTGAGATCTAGGCCCAGGATGGCTTTCCTCAGAGAACTGAAAATCTCAGCAAGGATATCGCATAATTTTATTCTGAAAAACTTGGCAGCCATAGTTAAGAGTCAAAAGACACATGGACCTCCCGTTGTAGACCTCCATAGGCCTTGCTTCATGTGACCTTTTGGCCAGTGTTTGGGAAGCCTTGCCTGTTAGAGTTCCTCAGAGCTTTCATTGAAATGAGCTTCCTCCCCATGTAATGGTTCCTTGAAGAATGGAAACCCCAAAGTGCCTCCAACTTCATTCTTGAAAAATGGATAGATAAATACCATGATATTTTTGAAATTCCCAATGACCAAGTGGCACTGGAGAACCATTGGATGTTCTGTTGCAGACAGTGGCTTGATTGTTGTGTTACAGACAGTGCCTTGATTGACTGGGTTTCATGAAAATGGTGCAGAACAGAGATGCCAGTAAGTTGGAGCCTGCTGAGTAGTGGGCCTAGAGCAGTGGTGGGCAGGTGTGTGATAATACAACTGTGGTGTCGCCATGTGGATCTGCCATTGGCTTCCAAATAGCTTGTGACTGACTTGGTTCAGCCAGCAGACCATTATATGAAAAGTCATCTTGTTATATGGAGAGGTTTCAGGGCAATGTTCACAATCAAGTTGCTATGGTCAAGGGGGCAAGTTATGTGGGATAGAACCCTGGTTGGTGAATTCTCCTGCACACCCTGACCCAACACACGTGACAGAACTCCCTCCAGCCCTATATCCTAGTTGAACTCCTTGTATTTCATGAAGCAAATACCAACCTCCCATTGCAGCATCAAGAAACACCACAACCTCGCCAGCACTTGTTGTTGTTTGATTTCATAATGGCTGCCAATCTTACTGGAGTGAGAAAAGTGTTCTCTTGTACATTGCTGGTGGGGCTGCAAATTGGTGCGGCCAATTTGGAAAGCAGTATGGAGATTCCTGGGAAAGCTGGGAATGGAACCACCATTTGACCCAGCTATTGCCCTTCTCGGACTATTCCCTGAAGACCTTAAAAGAACGTATTACAGGGATACTGCCACATCGATGTTCATAGCAGCACAATTTACAATAGCTAGATTGTGGAACCAACCCAGATGCCCTTCAATGCATGAATGGATTAAAAAAATGTGGCATCTATACACCATGGAGTATTACGCAGCACTAAAAAATGACAAAATCTTGGAATTTGCAGGGAAATGGATGGCACTACAGCAGATTATGCTTAGTGAAGCTAGCCAATCCCTAAAAAACAAATACCAAATGTCATCTTTGATATAATGAGAGCAACTAAGAATAAAGCAGGGAGGAAGAGCAGGAAGAAAAGATTAACATTAAACAGAGACATGAGGTGGGAGGGAAAGGGAGAGAAAAGGGGAATTGCATGGAAACGGAGGGAGACCCTCATTGTTATACTAAATTACATATAAGAGGTTGTAAGTGGAATGGGAAAATAAACAAGGTGAGAAATGAATTACAGTAGAAGGGGTAGAGAGAGAAGATGGGAGGGGAGGGGAGGGGGGATAGTAGAGGATAGGAAAGGTAGCAGAATACAACAGTTACTATTATGGTATTATGTAAAAATGTGGATGTGTAACCCATGTGATTCTGCAATCTGTTTGGGGCAAAAAAGGGAGTTCATAACTCACTTGAAGCTAATGTATGCTAATGTATGAAATTTGATATGTCAAGAGCTTTGTAGGGTTTTGAACAACCAATAAAAAAATAAAATTAAAAAAAAAAGAAAGAAACACCACAAAAAGGGCAGGATGACCAAATGGCTTCACAGTCCACTCAGGGAGACAATAAGCTTCCAGTGGCCACAGTTTACCAACAAAGAGAGAAATCAACACTGGTACCACATGTTCAATGGAAAATAAGAAACGATGTCCTCCAGGTCACATAGATGCAGATCCAGGTTTGATGGTCTCACCAGAAATGAAGCTAAAGCTCCAGACAACAAGATATATTTCAAGTGTCCAAACTCAGAGGCAGTTTTACAAGAAGGCTATTGGCCAGCAGAGTTCCATGTTTGTGGAGTGTTTACACAGTCACTTACTTTTGGAAACTCCTCTACCACCTCCAAGGTTGTGAACTCCTGTGCATTTTCCATTCCAGATATGTATTCACAGATTTTCTAACTCTTCTCTTCGAATTGCATCTTACATGGGGTGAAGGTAATGTCAAAGGATTTATCTGGATGAGAGTGGGAAGACTTTTGTGTAGGACATATTTGCATACATATTGGATTCATTTTCCAATTTTCCATTTCAAATACTTTATCTCTGACACTAAACCAGACCCTACTAGTCTCTGACTACTAATCCTAATATGAGGCAGAAAAATAACCCAAACATAATAGAAATACAAGCAGTTCAGAGGAGGCATGGTGTATAGTTGGACTTGCCTTTTGCATTTTAAAGGTTAGGGGTTATAAATCTAGACAATTTTTTGTTGCAATAGTTGTCCATGTGGTTTTAAAGATAACAAATATGTGAATTCTTGTCTCTCTTTCTCTGTAGCCTACTCAGCAAATATATTTTTATATACACATAGAGAATCCTACCTGGTACTACACGTACATTCTTGTGAGGTGGCTAACTTGGCAGATACAAATTGAGAGAAAAGATCACTCCTTCTAAATGTCGTTGGAACTGAAAATTCAACCTATGGGTGAGCTTCATAGTTGAACAAAATTATACACAAATCCATGTTCAGTACAATGAATATTTTTGGATCTGTGGATGATATATATTTCATGGTGAATTTTGATTGGCATATATTGCTATTTTTAATGTTTCTGATTGGCATATATTGCTATTTTTAATGTTTCTGGGTGTGTATGTGTGTGTGTCTGTGTGTGTATATATATATATATATATATATATATATATATATATATATATATATATATATATATATACACTCTCTCCTTCTATTTTTCAAAATATGAAATATATGTGTCTTATATACACTCCCTAATTTTATTCATGTTCATTTGAGAATAATCAACTTTTCACAAGATTATTCTCAAAAAATTTCATCCACCTGAAATACATATTTGTTTCCTAGTACTGAAAACTAACTTCAGTGAATGGTGCATACAAATCCTAATATTTCTATAGTAACTGACACAGTTTATCATCAATGCAAGTAGATGCCTATGGGACATGATGTGTTTATCGATGTTCATTTTTATTCAACACTGGGACATTACAATTTCTTCAGTTTATGCACATCATAGGATATATATTTCCTCCACAGGTTAGCAAATTTATAGGCATTTGTTTCACTTTCAATCACTTCCTGCTTTAGAACACATGGACTCCTCCATGTTTCTTGACTGATCTTTTCATGAGATTTCTTTCCAAACACATTATTTTCGAATTCCTTTATCACTTTTGAAGCAAAACGGACACACACTCCTTGATAAATCATAACTATAATATCACTATTAGATGTATAACTGGTTGGAATGAATGATTTTATATTAATATAAGATTTCTTATATATTTTCAGATATCAATTCAATACATTTTGTAAAGTGGAACCAGTTATATTATCTATTCACAGTATGGTCTATTCATGCATTATCTCTATATTCATAGACACAAGTTACACCTCTTTGTACCCCCAATACTAATTTATACATCTTCAAAATATTGCTCCCAGAAATGGTGGAAGAAATACTCATGTCACCTGATCTACATGTGCATGTTATCACAGTAGTATTCTGGACACAAAATGCAAAAGTCACACGTATGACTGTAACAAAGCCTAAACGGAAACTGAACATGGATTACTAAAAACATCCATGTCCAGGTTGCCTAATGCTCTCAAATGATCATCCTGTTGGTGACTACATATTTGTTTCTTCCTAAGATTATATATTCAACCTCAATACCATTGAAAATGTCTAATTTTTTCACTCACTTTGTACTTTGCCTGATTTCCTAATGTCTCTATTGATATCTACTTTCCTACATATTTTCTCCAGTTCAACATTGTGACTGACCCTTCACATGTGCTGACATTGACATTCACTCTCTAACCGAAACCCTATTGCTTATGAACTTTGGTCCAAATCCTATTCTCACTCTTCTTCCGAAACATACTGACTATGTTCCTGATCCTATCGACTATCCCTTTTTGAGTAGATGTTCTCTACTACATTCAATCATCGAAGGTACAAGATCCTATGCCATTGTATATCGATTTTTCTGAAACATGTATCTAGAACGTAATTCAAAGCTACGTATTGCAATCAGTTGCCCAATGCATTTCTGAGCTTCAAATCTTACCTAGATTTCTGTTTTCATACTTATATTTCATCTCTATATTCCTATAAATATTGCAGGTTCCCAATACCATTATTCATCCCGCATAATGATTCCTTGCCCAAATCGAACCTGTTATTAACCCTAACCATACACTGTTGCTTCAATCTAAAATTACAAAAGAGCAGGGACAGAGTTCGCCTTACAATACAGGAATGTAGGGTATCTTCCAACTGCTGAGAACCTCAAAGTTCGATGCAGAAATGATCCCTGGAGAAGATGTAGGCAGCTATGAAGGATCTGAGAGAGCAAAATCCATCTTCATGGCAAACAACCTGAACAGGACGAAGGGATGTGTATGCATCAGCCTTTCTCTTCTTAATGTAGAGAAGATGGACCTAAGCAGGCCTGCGTGGAGAGCTGTTCCCAGGTGCCTATTTTGATATACCATTGTAACAAGTCAAATTGTCACACAAAGTAGGAGCAGCCTCCATCTCATGGAACCCTTGGAATCAACGGTTAGGACAAAGTTGTTGCCAAGGCAGTGACCTCATTCAGTTTCTGAAGGAAGTGACCTACCTAACTTCCTTGGTGATGGAACTCTCTGAAATTGTGATGCAAGAAGCCAGGCACCGAGAGCCAGTCCCAGTCCCAGTCCCAGTGGGCTCACTGGTTTGTATTTACCAAGTACAGATTCAGACCTTCTTGGTACCTACTGATTTGAGGATGGCCAAATGCCAATTGAGCTCTGAAGAGAGGCCTTTCCTGAGATAGCAGGTAGTGGCTAACTGCAGGCTCCTCAAAGCATCACAGAGTTGGCCAAGGAGACAAAATCTGAGAGAGGAAAGGCCATTTCGAGAGAAACATAGTATGGCCCACCAGACAGAGGACACTCCAGATAGTCACAGATCCACTTTTGGGAATGAGGTGACTTTATGTGTGTGGGTGTGAGTTTGTGGTTTTGTCTCATATTCTGCGAATAGGTAAAAAAGGTGGTTCGTTTGCTTTGGAGTCTACTGTTGATAGTAACTCTTTTGACAAGGCGAGTGTTTCTATGTCTGTGTATCCACTGTGTCCGTGGTTTTAGACATTAGAAAAGAGAATGCATCAATGGAGGTGTCCTGTCTAGTAGAAAGCTTCCCAGCATTCATCGTTCATAAGTGATGAATAGACTGTGGCTTGTCTTATGGATAGGAAACAACTACTAACTTCCTAAGTTCCGGTTTTCTTCCTGAATTCTGGCCACTCTCCAGAATGAGCTCATGATTTATTGTCCAAGGTATGTACAACCTCCATGCTCTGTGACATGGCCATGTTCTTGATAGCTGAAGGGAATGGGAACATCTCAGATATTAGTGTGACCAGTAAAGTCTCATTGGAGAAACCCTGCTTTGGGCCATTTGCTTACCTATGGTTCTGTTGCCTTGAATGTCAGAAAGGTTTTTGTTTCAGGCCACCCCTTTTTGAAGCCTGAAGAAACAGTTTTCAAATGGAAATGAATGGGCATCACCTGTGGCTCTTTGCTTAATTTCTTTGGAAAGGGATGTGTCTTAATCAGACACTAGGCCCTGGTTGAGGCTGTGGCTAAGATTCTCAGCTCCTGATAAATCTAAAGAAGATCCCATGTGTGCATCCAAAACCAAAATGGCAAAAGGATCAGTCATTGTGGATGAAGTCTCTTGCCTTCCTCTGTTAGGTTCCTGACGTCCATCAAGTGAGAATAGGATTCCTATAGGTCAAATGAGTTATTCAAAGTCCTGCATAAGTGCTTGGTTTCTCTCATGATGCCAAATCACATAAGCAATCTATACCTGACAGTCAGTAGGCCTCAAATTGGAGAAGCAGAGCAGTATTAACGGCACGCCTATTTGATCACTCTTGGTTCACAGAAAGGGTTTCCAGACCACCCTAAATTTAGACAAATGAGGGGCAATGGTGGATATTTTGGACACTGTCTTGGGCTGCATCCCTCATGGAAACCTCCAGCCAGAGTTTATGATGAGTGCCTATATGGATGAAGATGAGGGCCATGTGGGAATGTTTTGGTTTTAATTGTGGTCATTTGTGTGGCGGTTGGAAGAGATGACAGGGTCCACATGGGCTTGAACTCTGGTGTGATTCTCCTTGGAGACTGAGTTCTGGAACTGACCTCAGAGAAGTATTGCCATTAATTGTGTTGGCATTGTAGGAGGCCACACATGAGAGTTGCCCTTGAAACCTGAGATCTAGGCCCAGGATGGCTTTCCACAGAGAGCTGAAAATCTCAGCAAGGATATCACATGATTTTATTCTGAAAAACTTGGCAGCCATAGTTAGAGTCAAAAGACACATGGACCTCACGTTGTAGACCTCAATGGGCCTGGCTTCATGTGACCTTTTGGCCAGTGTTTGGGAAGCCTTGCCTGTTAGAGTTCCTCAGAGCTTTCATTGAAATGAGCTTCCTCCCCATGTAATGGTTCCTGGATGAATGGAAACCCCAAAGTGCCTCCAACTTCATTCTTGAAAAATGGAAAGATAAACACCATGAAATTTTTGAAATTCCCAATGACCAGATGGCAATGGAGAACCATTGGATGTCCTGTTGCTGATCATGAGTGTAACAGACAGTGCCTTGATTGACTGGGTTTCATGAAAATGGTGTAGAACAGAGATGCCAGTAAGTTGGAGCCTGCTGAGTAGTGGGCCTAGAGCAGTGGTAGGCAGGTGTGTGATAATACATCTGTGATGTGGCCATGTGGATCTGCCATTGGCGTCCAAATGGCTTGTGACTGACTTGATGCAGCCAGGAGACCATTATATGAAAAGGCATCTTGTTATATGCAGAGTTTTCAGGGCAATGTTCAGAATTAGGTTGCTATGGTCAAGGCGGCAAGCAATGTGGGATAGAAGCCCAGTTGGTGCATTCTCCTGCAGAGCCTGACCCACCACACGTTACAAGACTCCCTCATGCACTGTGTCCCAGTTGAACTCCTTGTATGTCATGAATCAAATACCAAACTCCCAGTGCAGCAGCAAAAAACACCACGAAAAGTGGAGGATGACCAAATGGCTTCAAAGTCCACACGGGGAGTCACTTTGCCCGAAGAGGCCACAGTTTACCTACAAAGAGACTTCAGCACTGCTGCCTCATGTTCATCGGAAAATAAGAAACCATGTCCTCCAGGTCACATAGATACTGACCCAGGTTTGATGGTCTCACTTCAAAGGAAGCTAAAGCTCCTGACAACAACATATATTTCAAATGCCCAAACTCAGAGGCAGTTTCTCAAGAAGTCTTTAGGCCAGCATAGCTCCATGATTGTGGAGTGTTTACACTGTCCCTTACTTTTGGAAACTCCTCTACCACCTCCAAGGTTGTGAACTCCTGAGCATTTTCCATTCCACATATGTATTCACAGATTTTCTAACTCTTCTTTTCTAATTGTGTTTTACCTGGGGCGAAGATAATTTCAAGGCATTTTTCTGGATGAGAGTGGGGATATTTTTTGTGGCACATATTTGCATACACATTGGATTTATTTTCCTATTTTCCATTTGAAATACTGAATCCGTGACACTAACCCATACCCTACTTGTCTCTGACTACTAATCCTAATAAGATGGAGAAAAATAACCCAAACAGAATATAAACACAAGCAGTTCAGAGGAGGCATGGTGTATAGTTGGACATGGCTTTTGCATGACAAAATGTAGGTGCTATAAATCTAGTCGATTTAAATTGAAATAGTTCTCCATGTATTTTTAAATTTAACAAATATGTGAATTCCTCTCTCCCATTTTATGTAACCTATTGAGCACATCTATTTTTATATGCACATATAGGATACTACCTGGTATCAAACATTCGTTCTTGTGAGGTGTCTGACTTGACAGATACAAATGATGAGAAGTGATCACTCCACCTAAAAGCTATGGGATTTGAAAATTCATCCTATGTGTGAGCCTCCTAGTTGAACAATATTATACATAAATCCATGTTCAGTAAATTGAATATTTTTCTATCTGTGTAAGATATATATATATCACGGTGAATTTCGATTGGCATATATATTGCTACTTTTTAATGTCTCTCTCTCTCTCTCTGTGTATATATACACACTCCAGATTTTTTTAAAATATAAAATATATATGCCTTATTATACACTCCCTAAATTTTTTCATATTCATGTATGTGGATTTATAGTCAACATTTCAAAAGGTTATTCTCTGAAATATTCATCCACCTGAAATACATATTTGCTTCCTAGTAGTGAAAACTAACTTCAGTGAATGGTGCATACATGTCCTAATATTTCTACAATAATTGACCCAGTTTCTCATTAATGCAAGTAGATTCATATGGGACATGATGTGTATTTTCATGTTCATTCTTATTCGCCACTGGTACATTACTATTTCTTCAGGTAATGCACATAATAGAGTATATATTTCATCCACAAGTTAGCAAAATTATGGGTATGTGTTTCACTTTCAATAATTTTCTGTTTCAGAACACATGTATTCCTCCATGTTTCTTGACTGGTCTTTTCATGAGACTTCTTACCAAACCCATTATTTTCGATTTCCATAATCCCTTTTGAAGCAAAACTCACACACCGTTCATGATAAACCATAACCCTAATATTACCATTAGATGTATAACTGGATGGAATGAATGATTGTATATCAATATAAGATTTCTTATATATTTTCAGATATCAAATCAATCCATTATTTAAAGTGGAACCAGTTATATTATTTATTCACAGTATAGTCTATTCATGCATTGTCTCTATATTCATAGACACAGGGTACACCTCATTGTAAACTCATACTAATTTATACGTATTCAAATTATGGCTCCCAGAAATGGTGGAAGAAATATTCATGTCACCTGATCTACATATACAATTTATCCCAGTAATATTCTGGACACAAAAAGAAAAGGTCACACTTATGTTTCTACCAAAGCCTAAATGTAAAGTGAACATGGATTACTAAAAACATCCATGTCCAGGTTGCCTAATGCTCTCAAAAGTCAATCCTATTTGTGACAATATATTCGTTTCTTCCTAAGATAATATATCCAAAATCAACCCTGTTGAAAATGCCTAATTCTATCACACACTTTATACTTTGCCTGATTTTGTAATGTCTCTATTGATATCTGCTTTCCTACATATTTTCCCCAGTTCATCATTGTGATGGTTCATATGTGCTCACATTTACATTCACTCTCTAACCAAAACCCTATTGCTAAAAAACTTTTGTTCCAAATCCTATACTCACTCTCCTTCCTAAACATACCGACTATCTTCCTAATCCTACCGACTATCCCTTTTTGACTGGATGTTCTCTTCTACATTCAATCATCCAAGTAATGTTCAGGTGAGCGTTGGAGGAAGAGACCACCAAGAGACTGTCTCATGGAACAGCAAAGGGTTTATTGGGGGTCCAGCATGCTGGGGCTCAGAGCTCCCTTGAATCGAGCAGAGAGCCCTGAGGACATCTTAAGCAGAGCTTATGTGTTTTCCTTGTAGAGGGCAGGGAGGGAAGTTTATTGATGGGTCAGGGCGAGTGGGCAGTTTGCATGCAACCGGGAGAGGGAGTACATTATATATTTTGGAAGTTGGAGACAGCACATTCTGGGAACAAGATTAGCAAACAGTTCTCAAGATTTCAACAGTGTTTTGTTAAGCATACAGAAAAAGAGGAAGTGACAAGTACCATTTTATTAACCTTTCATTCCCCACGTCTTCTTCTGGCTACTTTTAATCATAAAAGTGATCATTGGAGTGGTGTCACATTCTATGTCTGCTAGTGGGGTATTACCATAAGTTTAACTTGTCTAATTTGAGCTTGGAGAAATGAAAATACATGGTTGAGCAAACAGGGTTTTATAGTTAGCAAGAATGTGAGTATTATTATTGGACTGGCCAAGGTTGATAAACGTATAGTTAACCAGGGGGACTGTGTGAACCAAGACTCAAACCACCCTTTTTGGGCCTCTCTCTTTCGTTGACACTCTTCAAGGCATCCTTTTATTTTACTCATAAATTTTTTACAACTCCAGTATTGTTGCCATAAAAATAACATTCTTCCCTCAATGCAGCACAAAGGCACCATTCTCTCATGAAGAGGAGGTCCAACCCTCGATTGTTGTATGAAACAACATCAGAGAGAGAGGTTAAAGATTCCCAGAAAGCTGTGATGGAGGTTTCTAATATCTTTAAGTTTTGGTCTATTGCTGCTTCTAATTGGGTATTTTGCTGTGTACCATGGACCAAGGCAGTGGTTCCTGTGACCTCCCCTGCAGCAACTCCTTTTCCTAATAGGATGGCTGAAGTGAGGGATATATGTTCCCTGTGGAACCGGCTTGTATGCCCCCCTGTTTGATCTTCAAATGAACCTGCATCATGATAGAGCACTCTGGGTAACCTCTGCACCATTACACATTTAATCACCACTGTTGACCATTTAATGAAAACATAAAAATGTTTAAGTATATAGAATTATACTGTTGTAGGAACAGTCAAGACAAGGCACCTAAGATAGCACCAAAGCTAGGGAAACAGTCCTATTTGGTTGCAAACGGATTCAGAGGGCATTGCTTCTGTTATAATCAATTAATCCCATGAACCCCAAGTTTAGGAAGTTTCAGAATTTTGTACCCAACATGTAAAGGAATGTGCTCAGAAGTTCACAGTCAGCAGAAATTCACAAAAGCAGTTTTTTTATGTTTTTTTCCTCTGTTCTGAGCAAATTAACTTTTCAAGGACACCTGGGAGGGGGAGAGATATTTCATCCCTTTCTTTTTTCCGCTTGCCAGCTATTACCATGGAGCCAGTTGGTAACTTCTTTATCATAGAAATGTAGCCATCTCTTTGAAGCCCCAGCTCAAAGTCAGAGGCCTTGTTCACATATTTTGTGAAAAACTAGTAAGGGGGTGTCTAGCTTACAAGTACTGATTGTTTTAGCCAGTGGCCAAGTAGAACAGGGCCACATGAAAACAGGAAGTTTGTCTACACTGAACTCTTTTATAGGGACTCTTTTGCTGAACGTCCTAAAGTCAGCCATGGTGAAGACATCTGGAGAAGATCAGTTAAGACTTTTCTGTGGGTGTGGAACAGAGGGGAAAGAGAGGGAAGGCGGGACTTAGAGCAGTTCCGAGGATCTGAGAATGAGTATGGAGAGATGTAAAAGAATAATGGGAAAGGGGTTTGGGATTTTCTAGCAACAAAAACTTGAGCAGTAGAACAGGTAGAAAAGAGGGGAAGATGGGAGTGTGTATCCAAAAAGCCCGTGAGGGACTTTAAATTTTTAGTAACCTGTTTTCAGTGATGACAAAGCAACTTTAAAGACCATTTTTATTACATCTTGGATAGGGGTCTTCTCAGCTGTTTTGAGCTTTAGGTTAGCTGGTAAAAGGACCTGGTGAAACCCCGTATGGGTGCTGACAGGAGAAGAGAGCAGTGAGTGGGTAGAGTGGTAACTAAGTACCTGCTACCTCAGCAAGGGGGCAATGGTCTGAGAACCGGCGGATGTTTGGGTTGTTGATCTAGTAACGGGATGGGAGAAATCAGGTTGTTGAGGTGGGAGTGACAGCAGAGAGACTAGAGCAGAAGGCTGAGGGTGAGGATCTATTGGAGAAGCATAGTTCAGGATGTGAGCGAAGGACGGAAAAGGCCTCCACATAGGGGAATCTCTTTTCACGCCTTTGAGCCCTTCCCAAAGTTAAAAAGGTTCCACAGAACTTGAGGATCTAGAGACCCCTCTGGGGGCCATCGATTTAGGTTATCTTATTGGTAATATGGCCAATGCTGTGTACTGAATTTGATTAGGAGTTTGGGTTCCATCGTGCAGCCCCTGTATGCTCACATCCCCTTGATTACAGAAGAAGTCGGCTTTTCCCACACACAGCCATGGCTGTTTGTGGCTTTGATAGTTCACCGGGCAAACATAGTAATCTAGGCTAGCCGACCTGCATCTGGCTCACGTGTCCCTACATCCATAATGTTTGTTTCCATTACATATGATACGGAAGGGATTTAATGGAATTTTAGTGGGATCCTCTTCTTCAGGGATATCTGAATAGGAAAGACATATAGCCAGCTGACAAATGTCTGGGTGGAGAGATGGACACCAGGTCCCTAAGGGGGCTGTATGCAAGATTGATTAAACTTCTTGTCCAGTAGGATTTGTGATCAGCCATCGCTGCTGAAAGGGGTGATGAGGGTTAGAAATACTGGTGGTCAAGGGGAGAGTCTATAGCCTTATCCACACGGCGAATGTGCAATTTGAAAGGGTTACCAGTCTTTTCCAGTTTCCAGCCAATTCCAGTTTCCAGTCAATGTCTGGACAGGGCGCAGTCTTGAGATGAGAGGCATGGATCCAGGAAGTGATTCCATCTACCTTTACCACTGTAGGTGTTATAAGTAGCACCTGGAATGGTCCTTTCCAGCGGGGTTCCAGCGATGTCACCTGATGTCGTCTTACGAAGACAAAGTCTCTTACTTGATATCGATGTGGAGTCCCCTCGTCCCCAGTTTGGTAGGCAGTGGCCAGCTGTTTTCACAGGTGTCACTGAATTCTTTCAAGAGCTTTAAGTCTGTCAAGCAAGCTGGTGTGGAAGGGATTGTAAGGTCTTAGAGTTGGTGTTAGGTCCCTTACTGGAGGAGGGGCACCATAGAGAATTTCATAGGGGGTGAGGTTACACTAAAATCAGAGTGAGTATTTTCTTCATTTAACAGTGCATAAGGCAGGAGCATAGTACATTCTTTTATTCCGGTCTCTAAGCTTAATTTTGTTAAGGTCTGTTTAATGGTTTGGTTCATTCTTTCTACCTGTCCTAAACTCTGGGGTCTATAAGCACAATGTAACTTCCAATTAATCCCCAGGGTCCTGGCTAACCCCTGACTTACCTGGGCCATGAACGCCGGTCCATTCTCAGACCCTATTAACTTAGGCAGGCTGTTTCTTGGAAAAATATCTTCTAGGATATTCTTGACCAAAATTTGCGCTATTTCTTTTCTTTTTTTTTCTTTTTTTTTGTGGGGAAGGCTTCAATGCATCCTGAAAATGTATCTACAAAGACTAGGAGATATTTAAGTCCATACCTTGCTGGCTTTATTTCAGTAATGTCCACTTCCCAGTATTGTCCTGGTTTGGTTCCTCGTATGTGCTTTCATACAGGAAGCTTGGAAGGGTAAGCATTTACCAATTGATGAACCCGACAGGCTTTTGTTACCCATTCAGTTATTTTCTTCACTGTGAGTCTGTTAGTGGAAAACTCTGTTCTTGATCCTTCAGGAATGCCTGCAGTTTCTTTGAACCAAGGTGAGTGAGTTGATGTACATTTTCTACTGACATAGTTAGAGCCGTGGCTCTTGGAGTTTTTACTGAAAGATTTAGAAATTCCACTTAAGGGCCTTCAGGGTTAAAATTTATTTTGGCCCAGAGCTTGGTGAGCAGATCTCCGCCGATCAATGGGGCCAGGCATTCTGGGACTACTAGGAAGGAGTGATGGATTTTTCCTTTTCCCAGGTCCATGGTCCTCTTAGTTGTCCAATCCCGATATTTACTGCCATTAGCCCCTTGAAATAGAGATTTTTTATTTGATAGAGGGCCCAATCTGGCCTTATGGGCTGAGTATATTGTCCCTGTATCCACTTCAAAGTTTACTGGGGTCCCCTCCACTTCAAAAGTTACTCTGAGCTCGGGGAGGGGATCTGAGCCCCGACTTTCTTAGTCATCCTCCAGAGTCAGAATGGCTGGCTGGCGTGGCTGTCGCTTTCTATGTCAATTTTGGCCCAGTGTCCTTTTTGTTTGAGTAGGCACATTGATCTGAGGCCAAGGGTGGCCTCTGTCGTGGGCCAACGTATACCTTCTTGTCTCCCTGTTTCTTAATTTTTGGCCTATTTGTTGTTGTGACCTGGACCTTAGTCAACGCCTTACTCTGCCTTTTGTTTCTTTTATCCTCCATTTGCTCCCTTCTCTTCCTCAGTTTCTCTCTTATAGTATACCTTCTCAGCTTCTCTGACTAAATCTCTCAAAGTCATATCTTGTAATCAATCTAAGCTTTGTAACTTTGTTTTAATATCCAGGGCAGTTTGCCCAATAAAGGCCATCGTGACAGATGCCTTTTGATTCTCTGCCTGACGATAAAAAGGATTATAGCTCCTATATGCCTCCATAATTCTCTCTAGAAACATAGAGGGAGATTCATCAGGCCCCTGATAATCTCTCTTACCTTGGCCAAATTAGTTGGTCACTAGCGGCTGCTCGGAGACCCACTATTAGAGCCCGGCGATAAGTGGACAGATGCTCCCTACCTTCAAAGGTGTTGGGGTCCCAGTTGGGTCGGTTCAAGGGAAAGCCGGCTTTGATTATGTTGGTAAGTTGTGTCGGATGCACACCTGGTCCAAGGATTTTTTTTTTAGCTTCCTGGAGAATTCCCTTTTTTTCCTCTGTCATGAAGAAAGTCCCTAGCACTTGTTGGCTGTCATCCGAAGTAGGCTGGTGTGAAAACATCAATGACTCAACCACACCTGAGAGCCGGGTGGGGTCCTCGGAAAACGGGGGATTGTAATTTTTTAAGTTACATAGGTCTGAAGAGAAGAACGGCCAATACTGGTAGGCTTGAATTTTCCCCCAATGGCCATTGTCAATCATTGGTCCATAGGGTCAAAGGGGAGGCATCCCAAGAGTTCCAGGGTTTTCAATCATTCACCGCCAGCGAGTTCCTTTAGCAGGGCCAGCTTCCTCCATGGGAGGAGGTGCTGTGTGTGCTGCAGGGGAATTACCTGGAGGGCGCTGGGCCGGCTTAGCTTCCTTCAATGGAGGAGAGGCTGAGTCAGCAGCAGGGGTATCACTTAGAGGGTGTTGGGGGTTAGAGGATGAGGGCAGGAGATAAGGAGGGGGAGGAGAGTCCAGTAGACTCAAATCTGGTGACACAGGGAAAACAGAGTGTGGAGGAGGAGGAGGAGCAGAGTGTTTGAGAGTTCCTGGGGGAAGGAGTCATTGCGGGGGCAGGGGCAAGGAAAGGCTTGACCCATTGAGGAGGAAATTTGCAGAGGTCCTGCTGAATTAAAATATATGGCTGTTGATCCAGATGACAATCTGGCCACGGCTGAAAGACAATATCTCTGAATTATAAATTAGTGGGAAGTAGAAAGATCCTTCTAGGGGCCATTCGACTCCAAAGGTGGGCCATTCTGAGGTACAGAGAGTCTGCCACATCCGGGGCTTTACTGAAATAAAGAGATTCTGAGCCCTTAAACGGACTTTGGTATAGTGATCAAGGGTCAGGGACAGAGGCATTGAAGTGCTCTGTTCCATAATGAGAGATACACAAACAGTGAAAGCAAGACACATGACACAGGCAAGACAAGACAATAAAGACAGGCAATGGACGTTCAACACTGAGACCATGACTGAGTAGCCGGCAAAATCCGATGGACTGGCAATACTGAATCCGAAACAAAATATCACTGAGTCAAGGAGACTATTGTTCCTCAATTTCCCGAGTCCTCTCAGGCGTCCTCCAGGGACGTGGCCTGTGGTTCTGTAACATGACTGTCAGCCACCATCAGAGAGAGCTCACACTCTTCATTGACAGCCATTTTGCCAAACCCTAACCTGAAACCTGAAACCAGAAAGAGGCGCCTTACTTATCTGAGGGGGGTCCATTGGGGTCTCTCGTCCACCGCTGCTTGATCTCTGTGGAACCTCCATATGTAAAGGTCGGGCTAGTGTCAGAGGAAGGGACAACCAAGAGACTTTAACATGCAACAGCAAAGGATTTACTGGGGGTCCAGCATGCTGGGGCTCAGAGTTCACTTGAATAGAGCAGAGAGCCCTGAGAACAGCTTCAGCAGAGCTTATATACTTTTCTTGGAGAGGGCAGGGAGGGAAGTTTATTGATGGGTAAGGGTCAGTGGGCGGTTAGCGCTTAACCGGGTGAGGGAGTACAATCTGCAGTTTGGCAGATGGGGACAGCACATTCTGGGAACAAGATTAGCAAACAATTCTCAAGATTTCAACAGTGTTTTATTAAGCGTACAGAAACACAGGAAGTGACAAGTACCTATTTTATTAAACTTTCACTACCAACTATCCCTTTTTGACTGGATGTTCGCTTCTACATTCAATCATCCAAGGTACAAGGTCCTATGTCATTGTATATGGATTTATCTGAGACAACTTTGCAGAAAGTAATTCAAAGCTAAGTAGTCCCAATCAAGGGACCAATGCCCTTCTGGGCTTCAAATCTTACTTAGATTTCTGTTTTCATACATATATTTTACCTATGTATTCTACATATATTCAAATATATATATATATATATATATATATATATATATATATATATATATATATATATATATATATATCTCATAGTATATATATTTCATCCAGAGTTTCACAAATTTATAAGAATTTTTTTTCATGTTTAATCAATTTCTTCTTCAGAACACATTTATTCCTCCAGGTCTCTTGACTGGTCTTTTCATGAGACTTCTTGCCAAACACATTATTTTTGACTTCCACAATCACTTTTGAAGCAAAACTCACACACTCTTCATGATAAACCATAACACTCATATTACCATTAGAATGTAACAGGATGGAATGAATGATTGTATAGCAATATAAGATTTTCTGTATATTTTCAGATATCAATTCAAAAAATTATTTAAAGTTGGAACCAGTTATATTATTTATTCTCAGGATGGTCTATTCATGCATTATCTCTATATCCAAAGACTCCAGGTACACCTAATTTTACACCCAACACTTATTTATACGTCTTCAAAATATTGCTCACAGAAATGGTGGAAGAAATACTCATGTCACCTCATGTCCATATACATTTTATCACAGTAATATTCTCGACAAAAAAGCAAAGGTCACACTTTGATTGTACGAAAGCCTAAATGGAAAGTGAGCATGGATTACTAAAAACACCTATGTGCAGGTTGCCTAATGCTCTCAAATGTCAATCCTATTGTTGAGTACATATTTGTTTCTTTCTTAGATTATATATTCAACAACAACCCTGTTAAAAATGCCTAATCCTATCACTGACTTTATACTTTGCCTGATTTCATAATGTCTGTATTCATATCTGCTTTCCTATATATTTTCCCCAGTTCATCATTGTGACTGACTCTTCACATATACTAACTTTTACATTCACTCTCTATCTGAAACCCAATTGCTAAAGAACTTTTGCCGCCAATCCTATACTCACCCTTCTTCCTAAACCTACCAACTATCTTTCTAATAATACCGACTATCCCTGTTTGACTGGATGTTCTCTTCAACATTCAATCATCCAAGGTACAAGGTCCTATGCCATGGTATATCTATTTATCTGACACATCTGTGCAGAACAAAATTCAAAGCTAAGTATCCCAATCAAGGGCCTAATGCTCTTCTGGGCTTCATATCTTACCTAGATTTCTGTTTTCATACTTATATTTCACTTGTATATTCTTGTAAATATCACAGGTACCAATACCATTATTCATCAATCAGAATGATTCCTAAGCCAAATCGAACCTGTTATTAAGCCTTACCATACACTTTTCCCTTAATCTAACTATACAGAAGAGCAGGGACAGAGTTTGTCTTACAATACAGAAATAGAGGGGATCTTCCACCGGCAGAGAACCTCAAGGTCCATGCAGAAATGATCCCTGGAGAAGATGTATGCAGCTATTTATGACCTGAGAGAGCAAAAGTCATCTTCCATGGCAAACAACCTGCTCAGAATGAAGGGATTTGTCTGAATCATCCACTTTCTTCTTTATGTAGAGAAGACGGACCAAATGAGGCTTGTATCGTGAGCTGTTCCCAGGTGCCTATGGTTGATATACCATTTTAACTTGTGAAACTGTCACAGGAAGTAGAGGCAGCCTCCATCACATGAGACCCTTCGAAGCTACTGTTAAAACAAAGTGGTTGCCAAGGCAGTGTCATAATTCAGTTCCTGAAGGAAGTGAACTAACTAATTTATTGGTGATGGAGCTCTCTGAACTTGGGATCCAAGAAGCCTGGCATCCAGAGACAGTCCCAGTCACAGTCCCAGTGGGCTAACTTATTTGGATTTACCAAGAACAGAGTAAGTCTTTTTTGGTACCTACTGACATGAGGATGGCCAAATGCCAGGAAAGCTCTGGAGAGGGGTCTTTCATGAAAAAGCAGGTAGTGGCTCCCCCTGGCTCCTGACAACTTCACAGTGTTGGCCAAGGAGACCAGATCTGAGACAGGACAGGCCATTTTGGGGGAACAAATAATGGCCAACCAGTCAGAGGACACTCCGGATATTCACAGACCTTCTTGGGTAAAGAAGTTGCCTTTGTGGGTGTGGGTGTGTGTTTGTGGCTTTGTCACATGTTCTGAGAATTGATAGGAAAAGCCGTTTGTTTGGTTTGGAGTGGACTATTTCTAGTAAGTCATTTGACAAGGCGAGTGTTTCTAGGTCTGTGTATCCCACTGGGTCCGTGGTTGTCGACATTAGAAAAGAGAATGTATCAATGGATGTGTCCTGTCTAGTAGAAAGCTTCCCAGCATTCATTCTGCCCAATTTGTGAATGGACTGCGGTTTGACTTTTCGATTGGCAACACCTCCTATCTCCTTAAGTTTCTGTTTTCTTCCTGAATTGTGGGCACTGTCCAGAATGGGCAAATGGTTTTGTGTTCAATATATGTACCACCACCAAACTCTGTGACATGGCCATGTACTGGATAGCTGAAGGAAATGGCGAGCATCTCAGAAAACTCAGATACCAGCGTGACCAGAAGAGTCTCAGTGGGAAACCCTGCTTTGGGCCTTTTGCTTACCTATTGTTCTGTTGCCCTGAATGTCAGGAAGGTCTTTGCCTCAGGCCACCCCTTGGTGAAGGCTGAAGCAAACAGTTTTCAAATTGTAATGAATGGGCATCACCTGTGGCTCTTTGCTTAATTGCTTTGAAATGGGATGGGTCTGAATAAGCCTCTTTGCCCTCTGTGATGCTGTGGTTAGATTTTCAGCACCTGAGGGATCTAAAGAAAAATCTCTTCTGTATCCAAAACCAAAATGGCCAAAACAGCAGTCATTGTGGATGAAGTCTCTCGCCTTCCTCTAAGGATCCTGACCTTTATCAATTGTGAATCGGGATCTTTCGGTCAAATGAGTTCTTCAAAGCCCTGCAGAGGCTAGCCCAGAGATGCGTGGGTTTTCTCATAACTCCAATTCACATAAAGAATCTAAACCCCAGAGCCAGTAGGCCTCAAATTGGAGAATTGGAACAGTATTAACAGCAGTCCTATTTGATCACTCATGGTTAACAGGAAGGGTGTCCAGGACACCCTGACTTTAGGCAAATGAGGGGCAAGGAAGTTTATTTTGGACACTGTCTTGCACAGCGCCCCTCATGAAAACCCCCAGCCAATGGTTATTATGTGTGTCTATTGGAAGAAGATAAGGGCCATGTGGGAGTGTTTTGGTTTTAATTGTGGTCATTTGTTTGGCGTTTGGAAGAGATGACTGGGTCCACCTAGGATTGAACTCAGGTGTGATTCCCCTTAGAGACTGTGTTCTGTAACTGACCTCAGAGAAGTATTGCCATGTATTGTGTTTGGATTTTAGGAGTCCACCCATGAGAGTCGTCCTTGAAAACTGAGATCTACGCCCAGGGGGGCTTTCCACAGAGCACTGGGAATCTCATCCAAGATATGCCATGATTTTATTCTGAAAGATTGGCAGCCGTAGTTGAGAGTAAAAACACACATGGACCTCACATTGTAGACCACAATGTGACCTTTTGCCTACTCTTTGGGAAGCCTTGTATCTGAGAGTTCTCCAGAGCTTTCATTGAAATGAGCTTCCTCATCATTTAATGGTTCCTGAATGAATTGAAACCCACAGTGCCTTCAACTTCATTTATGAAATTTCAAAAACTTCATTTTTGAAATTTCCATGACCAGGTGGCACTGGAGAACCTTAGGATGTCCTGTTGCTGATCATGAGGGTACCAGACAGTGCCTAGAACTGAGATGTCAGTAAGTTGGAGCTTTCTGAGTAGTAGGTTTAGAGCAGTGGTGTGCAGGTGTGTGATAAAACATCTGTGGTGGGGTCATGTGGATCTTACACTGGCTCCAAATGGCTTGTGAATGACATGGTGCAGCCAGCACACCCTTGTATATAAAGGCATATTGTTACATAGAGAGTTTTCAGGGCAATGTTCACAATCTGGTTGCTATGATCAAGGGGGCAAGCAATGTTGGATAGAAGCCTGGTTGTTGCATTCTCCTGCAGACCCTGACCCCCCACATATTACAGGACACCCTCCAGGACTGTGTCTCAGTTGAACTCCTTATATGCCTTGAAGCAAATACAAAACACCCAGTGCAGGAGCAAGAAATAACACGAACACTGGAGGATGACCAAATGGCTTTCAAGTCCACATGGGGAGACACTTAGCCCTGAGTGGTCACAGTTTAGCTACAAAGAGAAAATTCAACACTGCTGCCTCATGTTCATTGAAAAATAGGAAACCATGTCCTCCAGGTCACATAGATGCAGACTCAGCTTTGATGTTCTCACTAAAAAGGAAGCTAAAGCTCCTGACAACAACGTATATTTCAAGTGCCCAACCTCATTGTCAGTATCTCCAGAAGTCTTTAGGCCAGTAGAGTTCCATGTTTGTGGAGTTTTACCCTGTCCCTAAGTTTTGGAAGCTCCTCTAAAGCCTCAAAAGTTTTAAACTTCTGAGAATTTTCCATTCCATGTATGTATTTACAGATTTTCTGACTCTTCTCCTCTAATTTTGTCTTTCTTTGGGCGAAGGTTATGTCAAGCCATTTTCTGAATTAGAGTGGGAAGTTATTTGTGTAACACATATTGCATACACATTGGATTCATTTTCCAATTTTCCATTTGAAATACTGAATCCCTGACACTAACTTATACCCTACTACACTCTGACTACTAATTCTAATATGATGCAGAAAAGTAACCAAATCAGAATTGAAATACAAGCAGTTCAGAAGAGGCATGGCGTATTCTTGAACTTGCCTTTTGCATGATAAAGGTTAGGTGTTATAAATCCAGTGTATTTTTAATTGAAATAGATATCCATGTGTTTTTAAAGTTAACAAATATGTGAATTCCTGTCTCCCTTTGTGTGTAGCCTATTCAGCACATGTATTTTTATATGCACATATCGAATCCCAGCTGGTATCACACCTACATTCTTGTGAGGTGGCTGACTTTGCAGATACAAATTTTGAGAAGGGATCACTCCTCGTAAACGCTGTTGGAACTGAAATTCAAACTATGGGAGAGCCTCCTAGTAGAACAACATTATACATAAATCCCTGTTAAGTAAATTGAATATGTTTGGATCTGTGAATGATGTGTATTTCATGGTGAATTTCGATTGGCATATATGTTGCTACATTTTAATATCTGTGTGTGTGTGTGTGTGTGTGTGTGTGTGTGTGTGTGTGTATACACACACACTCTAAAGATTTTTCAAAATATGAAATATATATGTCTTATTTGCACTCCCTAAATTCATTCATGTTCAAGTATGTGGATTTATAATCAACTTTTCACCAGATTATTGTCAGAAATATTCATCCACCTGAAATACATATTTGTTTCCTAGTACTGAAAACTACCTTCAGTGAATGGTGCATACAACTCCTGTTCATAGCTGCAGCCTAAGGGGCCCAGCAAACTTCCAGCTGCCTGCAAACTTTCAGCTGCCGGGTGATGATTGGCTCACAGTGGCCCCAGCAACATCTAGCTGATTGGCTCCTCTGCGGTGATGCTCATTGGAGATGCTCATTGAGCTGTTTCCCCACCCTTTCAGACTGCCAGCTGATATTTGGCTCACAGCGGCCCCAGCAACATCTAGCTGATTGGCTCCTCTGCAGTGATGCTCATTGGGCTGCTTCCCTGCCTTTTCAGATCACAGAGCTGCTCATTGGGGGACTTTTTTGACTCCGCACGTGACCCAGCCAATCGGCCTCAAGAGCAGGAGGATTGTGGGAAGTGGAGAGAGGCTTGTGTGGGAGGGAAAGGCTTGTGGGAAGCCGGTGGTGACAGTTGGGGCTCTGAAGGTTTTTCCTGAGAGGCTCTTTTGCTTGGCGTGTGTGGTTCTAAAAATAAACTTGCTTTCTTTTGAAAAGTGGCTCCTGATTGTGCCCAGCCAGACTGCAGCATTTGGTGGCTCGCATGGGGAGCGACTGAGGGTAACTGATAAGGTAAACTGCTCGCCCCTGAGGGCAGGACAAGAGGATGGGTAGCCATTTTAATATTCCTCTTTTGTTTTGCTTCACATTTGCTTTAAATTGCCTGTCCCTGGAGATGAGTGAGACGGAAGAAAAACCGCTCACATCTGAGGAAAAACTATTTGTGTCTGAGGAACAGATAGAGAGAAAGGCTATAATGATATTTTGTTTTTCCATTTTTATTTCATTCTATCTCTGTTTTGTTTGGTGTTATCTTGTTGGGTTGTATTATAGTAGAAATATGGCATCAGAAATTAGAAAAAAAAACAAACTGAAAAAGTGTTAAGTAAATTGTTAGAGGAAGGAGGCATCCCAGTAAAATTAAGAGCAGTCAGGGCATACGTTGATACAATACAAAAATGTAGCCCATGGCTTTTTAAGGAGGAGTTGTTAAATATATCACAATGGAACCATCATGATGAAGATTTAAAAAGAATAGAAAAGAAAAGCCCAGGGACTCTGCCAGTTGGCACATTGCCATTGTGGACTTTTGTATCTTGTTTGTTTAGTCAAAAGCCTTCATTTCAGACAATGGTAGAGGAAGGAGAAGACATATTGATTCAAGTAAAAGAGAAGGTCTCTCAAGTTAGTCAGACAGAGGAAAAAATTCAAGTAAAAGAGAAGGTCTCTCGAACCAGTCAGACAGAGGAAAAAAATCATGTAAAAGAGAAGGCCTCTCAAGCTAGTCAGACAGAGAAAGAAAGTGTAAAACAGTAAAAGCCATCAGGGGGAAATTTACAACAGGAGACTACTACTAACACCTTTCTATCACCAGAGGGTGTAAGTGTCCAACCAACAGAACCACCTCTACAGGAGACTGCTACTAATACTTTTCTATCACCAGAGGACGTAAGTGTCCAACTAACAAGGCCACCTCCATATGCTGGGAAGCCCCCAACCCCCACAGTTGATAGTTGGGATCCTGAGACAAGATCTCAAATATTAACATGCCCTATATTTGAGGTAGGAGGGCAGCGAGTTTACCATGCTTTAAATTTCAAAACAGTGAAGCAGATAAAAGAGGCTGTAACAACCTATGGTCCTCAAGCACCCTTCACTGTAAGCATGGTCGAAACCATTAACAACTTGAACATGAAGCCAGCGGATTGCGCTAATATGTGTAAAGTTGTGCTAAATGGAGGACAATACCTGTTATGGAAGGTTGACAATGAGGAATTTTGCAAGGAGACGGCTATGCGAAATGCAGCAGCTGGTTATCCTCAGAGAAATCTAGATATGTTGTTAGGAAAGGGACCTTATGAGGATCAGCAGCAACAAATTGCATATGATTCTGGTGTATGTGCATAAATTGCTGTAGATGCAATTAAGTCATGGAAGACTTTACAAGGACTTGGAGGTTTATAAGGTCAATTATCTAAAGTAATACAAGGAGCTAATTAACTTTATGCTGAATTTGTCGATAGGCTTATTCAAACAGGTACCAGAGGTTCTGGGAAAACAGAACAAGCAATGCTATTACTAAAAAAACTGGCTTATGAGCAAGCGAATAGTTGGTGCAGAGATATAATTAGACCATGGAAACATGAAGATTTAAACACATATATTAAATTATGTAGAGACATTAATGAACAAAAGCAAGTCGTGGCAACTGCAGTAAAACAGGCTTTAGATGCCAGAGACATTAATGACGAAGGGCAAATTGTGGCAGCTGCACTAAAACAGGCATTAGATGCCAGGCCAAGAACATGCTACAATTGTGAACAAACAGGACATTTTAAAAGGAATTGCCCATAGGAGGAGGGTTTAACAAAATTACTTATAGATATTAAAGGTTTTTTTTTTCAATTCCAATTCATCCTGAGGATAGTCCAGGTTTTGCATTTACTATCCCTGCACTGAATCATGAAGGTTCTGATCAGAGATATGAATGGAAAGTACTGCCTCAAGGGATGGCTAACAGCCCAACAATGTGTGAAATTTATTTTAACAAAGTAATCAAGCCACTTAGAAATCAAAATCCTGAACTACAAATATTTCACTATATGGATGATGTATTATTAGCACACAAAGCTAAAAACACATTGCTAGAATGTTATGCCACACTTACAAACTTATTAAAAAATAATCTAGATATAGCAATAGATAAAGTACAATTAAATTTTCCAATTAATTATTTAGGTGTTCTATTATCCTCAACCATGTACCGCCACCAAAAATTCAAATACAAGTAGATCAACTCAAATCACATAACGACTTTCAAAAGTTATTAGAAGACATAAATTGGATAAGGCCTTATCTAGGTATACCAACAGGAGAGTTGGGATATTTATTTGATATCCTAAAAGGTCCATCATATCCCAATTCACGGTACATGTTAACGCCTGAAGCAAGAAAGGCATTAAAAATCATTGAAACATATATGGAAAATATGCAATTGGATAGAATTGATATAAGTTTGCCTTTATTATTTATTGTCTACCAACAAAAAATATTCCTACAGGAGTATTTTTGCAAGAAGGTCCATTATTATAGATACATTTATCTTATTCTCCTAACACTATTCTTACTAGGTACCCTGAGGCTATAGGACAATTAATACTCAAAGGAATAAAAGCAGCAAAGTGAGTGCTTGGGATTGCTCCCAATAAAATTATTACTCCACATACTCTGAATCAAATTGATGAGTTAGTTAATGAGTTAAATACTTGGGCAATAATCATGTGCAAATCTAATGTTTCATTTCATAATCACTTACCATCTAATCCTCTATTGTCTTTTTGGTCATCGCATCCTGTAATTTTTCCAAAATTGACAAGAAAAACACCTATCATGAATGCTCCAAATATATTTACTGATGGATCAAATAATGGTACAGCAGCAATAGTTACACCTGATCAAACTTTTACATTTCTAGTACCCAAACAATCAGCTCAAAATGTAGAGCTTAATGCAGTATTACAAGCTTTTGTGATGTTTAAAGATTCTGTATTTAATTTATTTTTGATAGTCAGCATATAGTTAATGCTATAGTATGCCTTGAAGATGCTGGTAGGATTTCCCATTCCTCTACTGTTTTCTCCTTGCTTTCCACTATACAAAGTATAATCTGGGACAGAAAAGATCCATTCTTTATAGGACATATCAGGGCACATACAGGATTGCCTGGAGCCATCAGTTTGGGCAATGATTTAGCAAATAAAAGTACACATGACATACATATTTTCTCTACACTAGAAGAAGCTATAAATTTTCGTAAAAAGTTCCATGTCAAAGCTAATACCTTACAAAAGCCTTCTAAAATAACTAAGGAAAAAGCTAGACAAATAATAAAACAATGTCAAAATTGTGTGACCTTTTTACCACAAGTTAATCTCGGAGTCAATCCTAGAGGATTGATACCTAATCATATTTGGCCGATGGACATCACACACTTGCCAGGATTTGGAAAATTAAAATATTTGTATGTTACAGTTGATACTTCTTCTGGATTTTTGATGGGCACCCTTCATGCCGGAGAAAAAACTAAAGATATTATCACTCATTGCTTACAAAATTTTGCCACTGTGGGCGTTCCCAAACAGTTAAAAACAGATAATGCCCCTGGTTATACTTCTACCTCTTTTAAACAATTTTGGTCATCATTTGGCATTACTCATATAACATTAATCCCATACAATCCACAGGGACAAGGCATAGTTGAAAAAGCTCATCAAACTATTAAAAAGTACTTATTAAAGCAAAAAAGACGCAATTGGGAAAGGGTATATATTCCCCAAAGACAAACTTAAAATAACCCTTTTTATTCTAAACTTTTAAAATTTGGATTCATCAGGACTTAGTGCTGGGGAAAGGCATATGTGTCCAAAAAATGTGCATAAGCCCAAGGTTCTTTGGAAAGATATTCTAACAGGACAATGGAAAGGTCCTTACCCAGTAATTGTCTGGAGTCGGGGGTCTGTTTGTCTGTTTCCACAGGAAAAACAGTAGCCGATTTGGATTCCAGAGAGATTAACCAAGGTCCTGACCCAATGATTGTCTGGAGCCAGGGGCCTGTTTGTGTGTTTCCACAGAGAGAACAACAGCCGATTTGGATTCCAGAGAGATTAACTGAAGCGCTTTCTACAGAACAAAAAGAAGATGATTTGACTCAAGTCCATATCAGCTGATATCCAAAATTCCAGTTTGGCTACCCTTACATCTAAGATAGAACCAGGATGCTTTTTTCAATATCTATTTTATTATTCCCTTTTCCCACATTTTATTTTGTTTTTTTGAGCTCATACATAACTAGTTTAATGTTTTGGTGATCAGTTCTATTTTTTGACAATA